>NC_084812.1:19981709-20281709 GCF_963583255.1 Pyrus communis
TAAAAAATTTAAATCATCAAAATAACTTTTTTTTCTTATCGTATTGAAATAGGTTACCTGTGTGTCACTCGAGTGTAAATTTGTTAAAGACATGTTTTTAACGGGTTATTATTGTGTGACTCAATAATTACCCGATTAGTTATCGTGTTAACATGAAATCCGTTATTTTCGTTTCGTTTACGTGTTATGTTAACAGATCATATAAGAAATTACCAGGTCTAGTTGAGATCTAAAATTATGTTATTTTGGACATTTATTTAATCAAGGGCGGCACTACAATGAGGGTTACCATGGGCTGCAAAGTGCAGACAACCTTTTAGTATTTTACTTCTCATGTCTGGCAGGCCGCTTATATTTCTCACTATGACAGCCCGTCTAAGAAAGTGTGGATTTGGATTCCATCCAAATCTTCTTTGTGACGATGCTAAAGATTCTTACATCTTATTCGTTTATTGTACATCATACGGTTAGAAATCATTATGAATTCTTCTATTTAGAATTAAACACAAATAGTACTTAACGAAAACTAATCGCATAATATACAATGAACAGATAGAATGCTAGAATGGTTAGGATCCTCAAAAAGAAGATCCTCATCCGTATGGTGGTATCTATATAGTATATACACACACTACTTTTTCTACAAGGAATTTTGTGAAGCGGGGTCTATATTTTCACCATATTCTCATAAATTTAGACGATTTTTGCAGATATTTAACAATTGATTAATGGCTTCAGAAATCAGAATTTATATGGTAAAACTAAAAACTGCGTGTAGTATATGATATGTGGCTGAGATCAATGAAGACTAGGACTCTAAGATCATGACAAGTGTCTTAATATGAGTGCATTTGTTAGTATTGTTGTTGGGAAAGTGAGAGGATTTGAGTTTGTTAGTTAATTACATGTTATTTATATTATGTTTTTGTACCATATTTTCATACAATTTTAGGTGTATTTGATGTGAACAGCCACATCATTTGAATTAATCAGATTTTTAAATTTAGTTCATTATTTAGTAAACTAATAATTAAAAAAAAAAATTAGTTAATTAAATGATGATTGTGGTATACGAGAAGTCTTTCTCCTTCATTTCCTTGGGTTTTGCAAATTTTTCAAATGATGTGGATGTTCACATTAAATACCACCTAAAGTAAAATAGAAATGTAGTATAAAAATATGATATGAATATCATTACTCTTACCGTAAGCTTTGTATTATGCTCTCCTCTCTATCAATTTTATAGTCATCTCATTGATTCTCTTTATGAAATATTCAGTTCTTGTTTCATTTCATATTCAATTTTAAGGTGCTATCAGAGCCATTAACTCAAGATTGATTAAACTTATAATATAATAGTCATTAACCAATTAGCTCTTGATCTACTAGTACTTATCTGCTTCTTAAATTTAAAGATGTATCCTACTTAGTATTATCGTTTAGTAGTACTCTTCTTCATTTATAATAAAAGATTTTAAGTTCAAATATCGAGAATGGCAAATTCGTAACCAATTTATTTTCTTACACCCTTAATATAAATATATCGTTTTATACAAAAAAAATGTACCAAATTCAAATCTTCCTACCAAATTTAAATCTCCCTCCCTTCTCCCGCTAAAACGCAACAGTCATATATAAATTTTCAAGATCAATTTTCTGCTCTAGATACCATTATTAGAGAGAAGTATGTAATGCTTGAGTCAGTGTACTATATTATTTGTATCTAAGTTTGAATTCTTCTATCCTGTTCAGAATTTTAACGAATTTAGGGTAATTATTCTTTTGTTCCTAAGTTCGACATCAAGTTATTTGTGATTAATTGTGAAACTTATCTCAACCCCTTTTACTTAATATCTTACTATAGAAGAAACTTTAATATATACACACACACAAGCTTTTTATGCAAAGGGATTCCTATTTTTTTACAAAAAAATAGGGACTATGTGTGGGGCCCACTCCACATTAAACTTCAACGATCAGAACAGTTTAGTTTGTAAGTCTCAATTTATAGATCATCCTTGCAAAAATTCAATTCAATCCAAAATCATTTGCCTATTTAATTATCAAGATAAAATTTCATTGTTTCTTATATAACAAAGTATTCGTTAATTTTTTTTTAACCTAATTAGATGTCTTAAATATTTCCGATTTGGCTAATATTTTGCAAGATGATCTATTAGGTGCAACTTGAAAAATAGATGGTTCGGATCGTTAAAATATAATGTCGTATGGACCCCACAACTAATCTCCGTTTTTTTATGAAAAAATAGGGATCCCTTCCCTTAAAGGTTATATATATGGTTAGGATCTAGAAACACACGTTTTTAACTTACATTTTAGTGGGGCCTCACTCCATAATGTATTTAAACAATCCAACCGTATATATATTTTTTATTTCTTATCTCAATGATTACGTGTATTAAATATCACCTAAATCCAAAACCATTTGATCATTGGATTAAAATTAGTGATTCTTGGTAGAACCATGTTTCTCCAATTTTTTCACTACAAGTTATTTGTCTAATCTTTTTATTTTTTTATTTATATATATACATATATATTTATATATATACATATATATATATATATATATATATATATATATATATATATATATATATAAAGATGATCTAATCCAATGATATGTATATATAAGATTAGGATCTAGAGAAACACACTTTTGACAAATTTTTGACACCTTTGTAGGGGTCATTGCTTAATGTACTACAATGGCCACACCGTCTTATATTTAAGTACATGATTCATGGATCATCCTTGAAAAAAAATTTAGAGAAATTAATCTAAAACCAATAAAACATTCACTTGTAGTGAATAAAATGAACAAATATGGTTCTACCAAGAAACACTAAATTTAATCAAACGGTCATTTATGATTTCGGATTTGGGTATTTTGGTAGACATAAAAAATAGACTATTGAATCGTTAAAATACATTACAGAGTGGGGGCTCACTAAAATTGTGTCAAAAACGTACATAAATATATATGTGTGTCAAAAGTGTGTGTCCCCAGGTCTATCCACAAGGATTTTTCTTATTTTTTAATTTTTTAAATATGGACTAGTTGCGGGCTCATTCCACATCAAACTTCAACGATCTGAATTGTCTATTTTCCAAGTTACACTTCATAGATGAACACTATATTCAAAAATATTTAAAGTATCTAATTGAGTTTAAAGAAATTGATGAATATTATGTTCCAAGAAACATTGAAATTTCATCATGACAATCAAATGCGTTAAATAGACAATTTAGATTGTTGAACTTCGATATGAAGTGGGCCCCACAACTAGTCCTCATTTTTATGGAAAAAAAGGGGATCGCTTTAGATAAAGGCATTCTCTCGTTTTTTTTTTTTTTTTTTTTTTTTTTACTACAAATGAATATTATGTTGGAAAATATTAGTATTTAGGTTTATTTTACTATTTGAGTTTTGTTTGTTAGTTTCAGATTTAGGCCTAGCCCATCCAAGTTAAGGTTTCTCAGGTGTAGTTCTCCATAAGTATTGTTTGTAATTTAGTTTGAAAAATAAGTTAGTCACGATGTAGTCCAAATGGTATTCTTATTTGTTTAATAATATTCTTGTTAATTTTGTTCGTCGTGTACTTTAGTATTCAACTTGGTACCAGAGCATGATTGATTTTGCTTTGGTTTGGTATCAAAAGAGGTTTAGTCCTTCGGGGTTTAATCTGCTCTTGTTGGTCTCAATTTGTCTGCCTTTGTCGTCATTGTTTTTAGATTGTCAGTTGCTATTGATTGTTTGGAAGACAAAAGTCTGTTAATAAAAATAAAACAAAAATTGGTTTATTCTGACAACCTTGCGCGGCCTTTCGCAGCCTCTGCAACCCGACCCGTAATCAGCAAAAGACCACCACGAATCTGCATCTGCCTGCAACCTACCCGCACCGGCGTGAATTTGCACCTGCTCAAACAGCCGCAATCATCGCAGCCAAGTTCAATGAACTGGACCACCGCCACACCACTTCGCCGCCCCGCACCCTGTACTCACGATTTTGTACCTGCACCACTGCACCTGCAGCTTGACGCGCTTCCGCAACCCGTCGTCCCTCGTTGTCGTGTGCATAAGCCCTGAAACCCCCGCACCCGCACCCTTCGAATCTGCATCTTCGTACCCGCATCTGTCTGCATCAAAACTTTGTTTTTGCGTTGCCATCCCAGGAAAGAAGAAGAAAAGTAGAAAACAGAGAAGGAAAAAAAGGGTTTGGAGCCCACGATATGTTGGGCTGTTATGAATTGTTTGAAGGCCCTTTCGTTGGGCTTGTTGATTGAAGCTACTGTTGAGCCTTTTGTTTGGCTTGCCCGTTGTTCCCACCGTGACGATTGCTCGAGTGCTTGGGCTGGTGACCACTCAAGTGACGTTACGAAAGTTGGGGTTTTTTTTTCTTTTTTTTTCTTGTTTGTTCAGGTTTGTTCGAAAGTTCGCAATTGGCACTAGGAAAGTTTGCACTTGCATTAATGGAATTTCATATTAGAATTGGCATCGGAGATTGGCATAATGGAGCTTGCTTCTTGGCAAACTCATGTCGTTTACCGCCATAAGTTTGAAGGGGGTGTTGGCAAATATTAGTATTTAGGTTTATTTTACTACTTGGGTTTTGCTTGTTAGTTTAGGATTTGGGCCGAGCCCATTCGAGTTAGGGTTTCATAGGTTTAGTTCTCTATTAATATTGCTTGTAATTTAGTTTGAAAAACAAGTCAGTTACGATGTAGTATCTTGGAATTTTGTAGCTGTTTCGACATTCTCATTTGTTTAATAATATTCTTGTTAGTCTTGTTTGTCATGCACTCTAATATTCAACTTATTAACGATTTTGAATTTGTCTAATTTTTTTTTCAAGAATGAGTTGTGAATAATTTACTAAAATATAGATAGTTAGAATAGTTAAAACACATTATGAAGTGAGTCCTATAAAATGAGAGTCAAAATGTGTGTCAAAAACGCTTTATCCCGAATTTTGGCCCCCATATATATGTAATGATTGTGAGTATTGACAATTAGGGACTCAACTCTTTAGTTTAGTAAGTGGTTTGAATTTTAGATCTGGTGTTTGACAACAATCCAACAAACACGAAAGAAGTCAAGTGGTTGGATAATGTATATCCCATATTTAAATGGTTGGATAACATACGTAATGCAGTCTACACATGAATCAAAATCACCACTACAGAAGTGAGTCCAAACGTGATCCAGGACGAATCTGAGCTAGCATGAACCCATTTTTGTGCTTTCACTTAAGGAACATAAGATATATAATTTGGGATGTGTTATCCACACATCCATTTTTACTTCTTACACACTCCTTGTTAATTTCTGTTCGTTGATATTTTTCATTTCATCCGATTCGATGACCGAAAATTAGAAAAATGTGTGAGAAGTAAAAAAGGATGTGTGGATATCACACCTCTATAACTTTTTTAAGTCCTCGTCTGTTGTGAGTTGCAATCACTAGTTCTGGGAGAAACACAAAATCACGCCTTACTTATTTTGTTTCAGATTTATATTATTAACACGTAAATTTGTGCAACAAAAAAAATGATAGGCCAGTTCTTTTCTTTGATGCCATGTTTACTTTTATCTTTCTTTTTGGAGAAAAGTTGGGCATGTGTTTCATTAATACAACAATTTATATTTTCATTAATATAAAATACGAGGTATACTATTTCATCTGAGTTAATGACATAGTAGATACGTCTAGTAAAAGATAAATCATTGTCTTATACTGTATTATGTGTACATCAAAAAATCGCTCGCAAATTACAATATAGATAATATACTACTTAGCCAATTACGATACGTAGTTTGCTTTATTTCTTGTTAGTGTTTTTTTATTTCTATCTTATTTTTTTAAATTTAAGAATTTGCATTTACAAACTTTTCAAATCTTATAGTCAAACACAAAAACGTTATACTAAAATGTTGAAACAAAACGCATTTTTTTCCTACTTCTTACTATTGCATCCACCATGCATTCTAATTTCTAATTAAAATTTTCACATCCCAACAAATTAAACATTGCAGCAAACTAACAAAGTACAATCTAATTATATTGAAAGTTGATTTGAATGTGAAATGAAACATAATAGTATGTAATGAGACAACTAATAAAACAATGTGCATACATATATGCCAGAAAATAATAAAATGAACATATGCATTTTGGTTTTGTTTTGTCAAGGTGGTTTCCAGATAGATCAAACCAGACCAAATTAAATTTATTACAATTTGGTTTGGTACGACTCGATCAATTTGTATAGTTCGACCGAGTTGTACGGTTCATCAACCCCTTAACTACAATAACTCATATACATTGTATCTCAATGAAGCAAGATAGTTGATTGGGGATGAGGATTCTCTCCAGATCCTTTTTGTAAGGATTTTAGGGATCCTCATATCCTATCCGTTCATCGTACATATCGTGCGGTCAATTTTTGTTAGATAATATTTGTGTTTAATTTTAAATGAAAAAAAATTTAAAATAATTTATGACCGCACGACATACGATAAATAGATAGGAAATGAGAATCCACACATAAGGATCAGAATGAGATCCAAATCCGATGATTAGAATTCAATCAATTTCAAATGATTTTTATAACCTATCTAAACTATTTATCTTTCAGCTTTTATTTTACGTCCATTGAATGAAATCCATAAATGACTGTAAGAAAAGATAATGCTATCCAGTTGTTTCTTGTTTTCTGTTTTGTTATCCTGATCGTGTCAAGTTCCTAATCGCACGTAATGCTTGTGTGCTTATATGCTTTGTGCTGCAGGCCTAGACGGCTAGCCAAGTAGCTGGATCAGCTTGGCTTTTGTTTAAGTATGCAACACATGCCCCTTGAGTAGAAGTAACAGACATATATCTCTGGAGAGATTCTGTGGAGAGACCTTTTAGTTAGTGGAAGGCAATTGTGTGGATATATAGATGGTGGATCGATCTAACAAGTGGCTGATTCTGATTGGCAGGAGATTATTTAATTTTTTGCACGTTGACACTGTAGGGAGCTTGTTTTTTGGAACAATTACCTAAATGTTGTAAAATCGACGGTGTGTGTGCAGTGAAATAAAATAAGACACAAAATTTACGAGGTTCCTCTACAGTCAGTGTGACTGGAGTACGTCCTCGGGCAGCAGTGATGCTTTCATTATAATTTGGAATAATAGGAGTACAAAGACAACTCTATGTATTCTCTCCTCTCCTCTTCCTCTCTTTCTTTTTCTTTTGTAACTTAAAAACATGCGGAGTGCTCTATTTATAGAGCAACTCCAAACTGATGCAGTTAATGCATTTTGAAATTTATGAAACTTCGTCTGACTATACAATCTCTTTCACTTTGCATGGGCATTGAAAACTTTGCCCATGCAGAAGACTTTCACAAAAGAAATTGTGGGCATTCATTGCCCATGAGACTTTTCAACACTCCCCCTTGGATGCCCACATATCAACATGAGTTGCCTCGTTAAGATCTTGATCTATTTTTGGATGCTCCCCCTTGATGAGTATCTCCCCCTGATTTCAAATTATTTAGGCTGATCATTCATCCTGCTGCTTTAGTCTTTTAGGGGTGATAGTTGCCGAATGAGGTATTTCACTTGTTGTTAACTTTCCACATACTTGTTCTTGAACTGGGTTAGAGGGCCTTCTGCTAGATTTCCTCCAAAGGTCTGAATTTACCTATTTTATCTGGAGCTGAATTTGATTCAAGGATGGTAGATACTTGATCTTGAATCGGACTTGTGATTTCTTCAAAGGCCGTCTAGGCTTGATCTTGAATGAAATTGGATCATGAGGAGCTTCATGTGACAAGTGATCTTAGGCTTTGTCGGGGATGAACTGACATGTATTTGTTGTGGTTGTCTCCACATGCTTCAATGTATCATTTTCACTTGCCTTACTTGTTCCCCTTGTAGAAGTGGTATTTTCCTTATGCAGGTTTGGCATATTCTCTTGTAGTATTTGTCATCTGATACAGGAGTGGAATGCAAACCTTGCATTTGAATGGACCATCACTTCTTGGTGGCAGCGAAAGTTTGAGTGGAGGTTCCGACATATTGCTTTCTCTGTCCTTGTCTTGGCAGGTAAAAACAAGGACAAAGGAAAGGACAGGGAGATTGCATGATATGAGATACTCTTGCTCTCGTCCCTGATGATATGAGATACTTTTACTCTGGTGTGACTTGTTTGTAGAGGTATTCTCAGAGAGGAAGAAAACTGAGTATTTCGAGATACTTTGTGAAAGATGCATTCTCGGAGATGACGAAGAGTTAGATATTTTTCAGTTCTACCTTGCCATGGAGGACAGAGGTTGACATATATATGGATTTCCCAATAACAGGTAGTAGTGTTGTGCCTTTACTCTTGTCAGCAACTGTGGTGTAATTAGAACAGTAAGATTCACGCGTTTTCAACTTTATCAGAGATCTTTGACAAAGTTGCACGTGATATCCAAGAGCTGAGATTGCGTCTGAGAAATGTTGACAGACGTCATGCAGGGAAATCCGGCTTTTGAAATTCGAAAATCGGTGTCTCTTCGATTTTTGAATAAGTGGTCCTGTTGCCCCTCATTTTATAGAGATATCAATTTTGTTCAGAAACACTCAGAAAATTGTTGCCTGCAGAAATTTCACTTTCTTACACTTCTGAGATTTTATCTGAATTCCTTCATCATTTCTGAAAATGGCTTGCCCATCTAACATTTGCTTAGATTTGAGTCTCAAGATTGATACAGACGAGCAGCGTCAGGATAATATATGGCGCCCGTCCTTCTCATCTTCTAATGGTCCTCTTACGGTTGGGGACTCTGTGATGAAGAATAACATAACCGCTACAGCGGTAGCCAGGAATCTTCTCACTCCAAAGGATAACATAATCCTTTCAAACCGGTCTGATGAGGCAGCCGTTCAAGACTCATTGGCTCTCAGTGTTCAATGTGCGGGCTCTGTAGCCAATATGGGCCAGCGCCTACTTGCTCGAACTCACCAAGTTGAATCATTAATGGCTGAGGTGACAAGTCTTAAACAGGAGATTAGAGGGCTCAAGCATGAGAATAGAGTGTTACACATGCTTGCAAATAATTACTCTACGAGCATGAAAAGAAAGCTCGACCAGCTACTGGAATCCGAAGGCCGGACTCAAAATGACAATCGGGGGTTCGAGTCTTTATTTCAAAGACATTCATTGTCTTAGCTGTCTGGAGTTCCACCAAGTATTGAGACTCCAAATAATCAACTTCTGGTGTCT
This sequence comes from Pyrus communis, assembly GCF_963583255.1. Lineage (NCBI taxonomy): Eukaryota > Viridiplantae > Streptophyta > Magnoliopsida > Rosales > Rosaceae > Pyrus > Pyrus communis. The sequence goes on from NC_084812.1 coordinate 19,990,991, forward strand.
TCCCCTTCTGGGGTTCTTCCGAGTACTGAGGCTTCACATGAGCAACCTTTGTGAAGGTTCCCTCCTATTTGTTTGTTTTAACTCATGTGTATGTAATTTCTTGGAGATATTAATATATAAGCTTTATTTCATTCATTGTATTGTGTTAAATACAATAAAGCATATATTTCACTAAGATGTGGTATTTCTAGACCAAATATCAATTTATCTTTACCCCTCGCGAAGATAAATGATCATTCTTAGTGTCTAAATCATTTGAGTATTCAACTCATGATCTTCAATCCATATGATTTTTTTAATATCATAAACATCATAGATAAGATTCGTGTTGGCATATTGTTCGATTCTGCAGTTCGAGACAATATTTCTCTCAACACTTTATAATCTTTCTTGACTCTTCAGGAGTCCCAATTTAATATCATCAACTCTTGCAAGAGATTTTAGTATGTTGCAACAATACCATAATGAAAATACTCACTAAGGCAATTTATATCATCCATTGGTATTGAGTACATATTTTATGGTTTACCCTTCCGGGGCTTACTTCAAGCAATTTAAATCCTTCAGGGATTTTCTACACTTCATGACACATTTTCCTTTAGAATTTATACAGAGCAATTCGCTTCCATGTATATTTGAGGGATTTACTTATAGAGATATGATGTGGGCGACTCATAACCCTTCATATATAATTCTCCATTCATATGAACTCCTTTACAACCATGTGTCATATCATGTGAGTGTATTTCAAGATATTACAAGTGACCATATGTAACCTTCTAGGTTCAATATCTTTTGGCTATTTGTATGATATCCAAGTATATAAGTCTATTTTTCCACGTTCTTACAAAATTGTAATGGAATTGTCTTTCTCCATTTTGGCCTATAATTTTGTTGATGGAAAAAGAACGGGACTCAATATCAACACAGCTCATTGATGAATTTAGTAGCTACTTGTAAAAACCAAAATTACCATTGGTTATCATTAATCTGTGATCCCATATTCTCATGTACATGCGCATGCATAAAAGCTTTTCATTTCTTTTTTGGATATCCATTGCCTCTTCAAGGGCATTACACTATCTCTTCCAGGATAGTCGTAATTTAGAGAATGCGGATCATAACCTCTTCTTGAGCATTATAGAGCTTGGATTTTAATCTCCACTTCGGAAGTTGAGTCATTGGAACCTATACGTCTATCATGCTTCATGCATGAGACATCAACATTCCCATGTCTGCGGATCGACCTTTTCGGGACAAGTATCCTTGCGGCAACTGTCATGTGTCTAGCATGCGACAGTTATGCTTCGGGAATGCAATAGTTTTAGTAGTGCCATAGTCTTCTTCTTTTGAAGGACTAAACCTTTTGAGTTTGAGGGTCTGCCACGCTTCAGGTGTGCAACAGATAAATCATTTGCTGCCATATTATTTTGTCCAACAGGGACATTAATTCTTGTAGGCACATTTGCAGCAAGTATATGTGATTTCATCACTTTCGTTTCATCATTAAATGCATCTAGCATTTGATTTGCATATCGTTGCATCATTCAATTATTCCCACTTCGTTTGTATATTGATTGCTTCATGAATCAAAATAAGACAAATTCTCTTCGTTCTTCTGGAACGATTTTTTTCTCATCATTCTTCTGGAATGATATTTCCTCATCGTTCTTCTGGAACGAAGTTATTTTCTCCCCCTAACGGCGGAAAAATTGTCTTATCAAAATGACAGTCCGCAAATCACGTGGTAAATATATCCCCAGTTAAGGGTTTTAAATATTGAATGATAGATGATGTTCAATATCAATGCCTAACCCGCAATGACGCTTCATTTCAGTATGTTGTGACAGTGCAATAGGCACATAGATAACACAACCAAAAACTCATAAATGTATAATGTTTGGCTGGTTCCCAAACACGAGTTGTACTGAGAAATATTGATGGTTGTCAACAAGTCTCAACCAAATCAATAATTCATCATGTAAAATGACATGTCCCATGTAGAAAATTTGGCAATTTCATTTTCATCAGCAGAACGCGGGTAATCATTTTTTAGTATGGACATAAGGAACTTCTGGTCCTTATTTAATAGTCTGCAGACTGAGACTTTTATGGCTTTTATTGCGATTAAGTTGAGGCACTACGACACTTCAAACTTAAGGTACTCATCAAGGAACTTCATGTCCTGATCTTGAGGATCAAGGGACTTCATGCTCGATCTTTTTGTTTGATGGAACTTCAGGTCCAATCATTTTTATATGATGAGGATCAAGAAACTGCAAGTTCTGATCTAATCAAGGAACTTCGGGTCCAGTATGTACTAATCGTAACAAAAAAAAAAAATACAATAAATTAAAGCAATAGGCGGTAATTCCAGCCATAATGAATAAATTGCATTTAAGTAAATAAAGCTTGTGACAAGGGCTTTAATTCAGCACCATTCACATAAATCAAAACTTAAAGTAGTCGGCGGTAAAACCGTCCATGATAAATAAATTGCTTTAAAGGAAATAGAACTTGCCAATTCACATAAATAACAAGAAGTATCATACCTCCTTTTATTTATTATTATTTTTCTTTCTTTTGTCAGCACTTATTCAAACCTTATTATTGTTACTTTTCTTATTTCTGCAACATGGTGCCATGCACCAACAGAAACCTATTTATTATTTTGACTAAATGGTGTCATGCACCATTCAAATCCTTTTTATATATATATTTTTTTCTTAGGTTGCAGTCAACATCTCTTTTTTCTTTTCTTCTTCACATGTGCCTTGCCATTCCATCAATCCCCCTTTTCTAATATTTTTTTTTCTCTATCTCTGCCAGTCTCGAAACACAAGGCCAGCTGGGTAGTTATGGAGGTTGCCCAAATTCAATTCAAAGACTGGCGTTGTTCTTGCATGATCCAGGGAACGTGGCATCGTTAAGCAAGAACCTCCCTACAGAGACATAGATGACAGTGGGGTTGACGAAGGCACAAGAGAGGAAGGCCTGTGTGGATTCATTCTTGCCATCACCATCTCAAACAACCAAGTATTCATGGGAGTTCTCAAGATCCGTCGAAAACAACGTGATCTGGGTTTCCAAGTCTGATGAGATTCTTTTGGATCTCTGGAAACCAGTTGTCAATTACGAGTTTTCTCATCTCGTGACGACTTCAGGTCGTAAATTTCAATTCTCATCGGAATTTGGTGGGGCGCTTCTGGCGCAGTGGGAGAGACGAAAAATGGACATACCTTTTATTCTGTGAGATTTTAGATGATAGCGGTGAGAAGTGGATAGTATTTCATCGGATTTATGGCGTTGTGCTTTCCACTGACATGAGAGCTTTTTGTGCTGATAACGTGTTGTAAAATCGACGGTGTGTGCGCGGTGGAATAAAATAAGACACAAAATTTACGAGGTTCCTCTACAGTCAGTGTGACTGGAGTACGTCATCGGGCAGCAGTGATGCTTTCATTATAATTTGCAATAATAGGAGTACAAAGATAACTCTATGTATTCTCTCCTCTTCTCTTCCTCTCTTTCTTTTTCTTTTGTAACTTAAAAACATGCGGAGTGCTCTATTTATAGAGCAACTCCAAACTGATGCAGTTAATGCATCTTGAAATTTATGAAACTTCGTCTGACTATACAATCTTTTTCACTTTGCATGGGCATTGAAAACTTTGCCCATGCAGAAGACTTTCACAAAAGAAACTGTGGGCATTCATTGCCCATGAGACTTTTCAACACCAAACCATTTCTATATTTAATAATTATATCATCCATATTACTGGTACAGTGGCTCTTCCATATATATATATATATATATATATATATATATATATATATATATATATATCTAATGGCCATATCAACGTCTTTATGCAAAAGGTTTCACTTTTAACACGATGGATTGTATGTGTCTTGCTTCTTTTTTTTTTTTTTTTTTTTTTTTTTTTTTTTTTTTTTGAGAAATTGGAAATTAGCATAACCAGGGCCTAAGCCAAAGAGTTACAGAAGGCCACCATAGATCAACAAACATCATACACAACGAGAAAAAGGTAGAAAGCTAAGACTCGGAGACTACCCCAAGTTGCCTTAATCTCATCAGAGCCAGAAATCAAGGATGGAGGGTAGGGGAGGCCATCCTCGTTTGGGACACGTACAAATGAAGATGGGGGTTGTACAACCCAAACTAGGTCGCTCATCTCCGCTCCCACATGCGACGCCACAAAGTCAGCTGCTTCATTACAGGTTCTCGGCACTTAGGCCCATATACAAGACCTAAAATCTTGACCCACATCACGAATCTCCAACAGGGTCGGATAAACCTCCTAGTTGCCTTGATCAATGTTTCGATTCAACATCAAATTCCTTGAGTCCGATTCAACCACGATATCCTCACAGCCCCACCTCTTCGTAGTCCTACACCCCTACAAAATCCCTTTTGCCTTCACCACCAGCTCACTAGAGGCCCGAATTTCCTTCTTTCTCACAGCTAAGCATCGGCAAACAAAATCCTAAATAACCACCCCTATATGGCAGCCCTTGCTTACTCCTTTCTAACTGGCATCCACATTCACTTTAAGAACACTATTAGCTGGCGGAGACCACCGAGAAGGAACATGAGGCACCACATTCAACAAACCTTGCGAATTACCAATGCCTGAATTAGCCTTGATGAAGGAAGAAACAACCATGGAGAAAACGAGAATAATTCTCCCCGGGGAAGGTTGTTTAGAGTTGAAGACCGTCTCGCACCGAGCCTTCTATATTAACCAGCATGTAAACGCGATATAGACCAATGATTTCCTCTTATCCTCATATTGCCCCGAGAGAAAGAAATCCATATACCTTCGAGCCACGAAGAGAATGCAGAAACCGTGGGCTTTACAATTCTCAAACCCAGAACATTCTCAAACCAAACTCTATCTACCCATGGGCATAGGAGCAAGACGTGCTCAATAGACTTCTCCTAAGAATTGCAAAATGGGACATAAAAGCGTAGAAGCACACCTACGGCGGAAGAGGTTCATCTTTGTAGTTATGGCCCCCCTCACCATTTTTCACATAAAATACCTAATTTTGGGGGGGGGGGGGGGGGGAAGGGCATGGACCATAATCTTTTCCAGACACCCAAACCAACAACCAAAGATGAAGAAGGCCGTAGAACATGCATTCGATAATTCAAATCATGGATCCAGTGATACCCCAATTAACCATGAACTTGCCCCTACAATCGCCAATAGGAACATCCAGAACCGCCTCTTTATTCCTCTTGGCCACCATATCGTCGACTTCCTCCGCCTGCTCTGATCTAAACTAAAAATGAATTAAAAAGGACACCATTATTGTAGGACCAGCCATAACTCCAGGGGCTAGACAAGGACGCCTCATCTCCAAAGCCGGGATCCACCGGTCCACCCATACGCAAACCTGATTACCACTTATGATTTGCCAGTGTGAGTTCATTGCAATAACATCTCTACTAACTGGGAGACTAGACCACGCCCAAGAGGCCCTCCCTCATTTCTTAGCATCGAGTAAGGAGCAATTGGGGAAATATCTACCTTTCATAACCTGGGCCCATAAAGAATCAGGATCAAGTAATAATCGCCATCCTTGCTTCGCCAATAAAGAGAGATTAAAGGTCGTTAGGTCCCGAAATCCCATTCCCCCCTCCTGCTTCGGCATACCTATAGCGTGCCTACTAATCCAATGAATTTTCCGTTCACCCCCTTTCTGCCCTCACCAAAAATTAGCTATCGCGGCATCAATTTCGTTGCATAAATTGTCAGGGAAGCAAAATATATTCATAAGGTAAGCAGGAATAGCTTGGGTAATCACCTTGATAAGCATTTCTCGACCAGCCTGAAAGGAAACCCTGCTTCCACCCTTGGATCTTAGCCATCACTCCGTCCTTAACATATGCTAGAGTCTCATTTTTCGATTTTCCCCATACCGTAGGAATGCCCAGATAGTTCCTCGGGTCGTCCACCTGCGGTATCCCCAAAATATTACAGATTTCATTCCATAGGGCAATCGGGGCGTTAACCCCAAAGAAGATGAATGATTTCTGCACATTCACCTCCTAACCCGAAGCCTTACAATAAGCATTTAGCAGATGCACCGTATTCCAACAATTCATTGTATAGGCCCGAAGAAAGATTAAAGTGTCATCAACAAACAATAAGTGGGATAGGGTAGGCCCGAACTGGCTAATCCAAATCTCATCAATGAAACCATCCTCTACTGCCCCTTGAATTAACTTGGACAACACATTTGTGGCAATAATGAACATGTATGAAGACAGAGGATCACCTTGATGGAGGCCTTGGGAAGGACAAAAAAGGTTTCCCTGGATGGCCATTTATGAGTATCGAGAAATTCAGAATGGACACACACCCCATCACCATATTAATCCACCACCGATAGAACCCTATCCGAACCATGACAACTTCCAAGAAATCCCACTCAATGCGATCATAGGCTTTATTCATGTCAATTTTCAAAGCAAGTTCAAATTAGGTTTTGACTTTCCTTAGTTTCAGGAAATGAAAAAGCTCATGTGCTATTAGAATATTATCTTGGATTAGTCTACCTTTCACAAAGGCGTTCTGGTAAGGTGAGATAATCTTGGGCAGCTACTCTTTCAACCTATTTGCCAACATTTTTGAAAATATTTTATGGGAATAATTGCAGAGGCTAATAGGGCGGAACTAACTCACCGATTAAGGGTTAGCCGACTTGGGGATAAGAACAATATGCATGGAATTGAGATGTTTAGGACTTCCCCTTCCACTGGCAAAATCCTGGGTCATCCCATTAACGTCTTCCATAATTATATCCTAGTAGGAATGGTAGAAAGGCCTTTGGAAACCATCCGACCTTGATGCCTTCAACCTACCCATCTGGAACACAGCTTCCTTAATCTCTTCCAGTGTCACTTGTCTCGTGAGGTGAGCATTCATTGCATCGGAGACAACAGGTTGGACACAGTCAGTCACCGAACCCCATTTCTTTTGACCCCCATTGGTAAACAAATTGGTAAATGGTCATAAATCACCTTAATACTAGCCTCATCTTCGTGCCATACACCACAACCATCTTGAAGCTTCTCAATCTTGTTAAAATGCGAGCATTGGATGGTTGTTTGATGGAAAAATCAGGAATTTGAATCTCCCTCTCTCAGCCATTTAACCCGAGATCTTTGGCTCCAAAGTAATTCTTCCTTCTCTTTTAGCTTATTAATGATCGCCATGAGATTATGGATTTCCTCCACATGATCTTCCCAGTTATTCTAAAGTTGTTCTAACCGAGAAATATGGGCCATAATTATATTCCGCTTCCCACGAAATCTATTTTTGCTCCAGTTTAACAGATTCCCCCGACATGAGCTTAGATGTCCAAGCCACTTATCCACCCGATTTCTCCCACCCCTGACCCTTCAGCTGCGTTTAATATCTCTCCTCTATCAGCCAACATGCCTCAAATTTAAATAATTTCCTTCTCTTCATTTGAACCAAATTTGTGTTAATAACAATTGGGCAAGGATTAGATCCACGAACAATGCCATGCGTGACCGACATTCGCGGCCAAAGGGTCTGCCATCTACCATTAACCGGGCCATGATCTAGCCTTTCTTGAACCAATGAGTTATTCCTGGTTCCTCTCCAGGTAAATTGCGGTTCATTGAAACCCAAGTCAATGAGTTCCATTTTTGACATAAACTCGTGTAAGAGACGGGGAAGGCTGTGTACCTCATCACGATCACCACTCTTCTTATGATCCAATAGAAATTCATTCAAGTCTCCTCCACAAAACCCAGTCTCCTCCGTGGGCTGCAATACCCTAGACATCCAGTCCCAAAAATCTCTCTTATCCACTCTATATGGGTTACCATACACCTAAGATGCCTTCATCCACTCCATATTCTCAGACTCTCTCATGGACGAATAAATGATGTTTTTTGTTGAAAACTCCACCCTAACTTCTGTTGGCTCGTGCCACCATAAGCTTAACCCGCTTGGAACACCAATTGGCAGGACATTGAAGCCCTGACTGTATCCCATTCTCCTTCTTATTCCTTTTAATCTGTGGCATTTCATCTTTGTTTCCGATAGAAAAATCAAAGGGTCTATGCTTCCTGATTAGGCCATGGAGGGCCTGAACTATCGTGTCCGACCCAAGACCATGACAATTCCATAATAAGTAGGCCAGCCGCCACCACCTCGAGGTTGTTTCCCTGTTTTTCTCGCGTTAAGTGCCTTCATTTCAAATTTTGCAACTGTAGTATCCCACATCGCCCGTGAGGGGATGGTCTTTGGGCCTTATATATCCATTGCCAACCTTAAGTTTCAACTAGGCCTTTTGTGGACTCCCTGAGGGGAGAGCAGGCGCTGGCTACGGCTGAGTACCGGTCCACAGAAACAAAACCGTGCGGTAGCTCTGTCTTCGGGCAGGGAATGCCAAAGCGGACAATATAGTTGGAGCTGAGGGTTGGGATGTGACAATTTGGTATCAGAGCCAGACTCACGGTCGTGGTGTGCCGACGAGGACGTCGGGCTCCCTAAGGGGGGTGGATTGTAGTATCCCACATCGCCCGTGAGGGCGTGGTCTTTGGGCCTTATATATCCATTGCCAACCTTAAGTTTCAACTAGGCCTTTTGTGGACTCCCTGAGGGGAGAGCAGGCGCTGGCTACGGCTGAGTACCGGTCCACAGAAACAAAACCGTGCGGTAGCTCTGTCTTCGGGCAGGGAATGCCAAAGCGGACAATATAGTTGGAGCTGAGGGTTGGGATGTGACAGCAACTCCATCCAAGTAATCCTAAATACTGTCATCCTCAATTACTGGGACATCTTGGAGCTCATCCTCCACTAGGATTGCTTTTTCCACAGCAGACCATTGCTCCTTGATTGGCATTCCAACAAAATGACTTTTTTTCCCACCACCACTAACATTCGAGTTGCTGCTTGCTTTAAGCTTTTTCTCTGGTCTCTTTCCCCCTTCGGTGCCCCTTTTTCCCATCATGTGATCTTTTCAGACCCAGGCACTAGTACATAACAACATATTTACCACGTCAATTCCATCTTGGGCATCAACAACTCGTGGTAGAAACTATTCAATTACCATGGTCAAATTCCATTTCGGGCATCAACAGCTCGTGGTAGATAACATTAAACCACCATAGTTACATTCGGGCCTGTTGTTAAAAGTGAATAATCTACAACGGTTTTTAATCCTGTGATGGAATATCAAAACCACCACGCGATATTCTCGTAGTGTTTACTTCAAACGACCACACCGCCTTTTAAAAATTCACCACGCCATCGGCCCGTGGTGGATGCTTTTATGTTTTTTTTTTTTTTTTTTAAATATATTTAGAATCATTATATTACTTATTATTTATTACTATATTGATTATTGATTGCAACAAAATATTTCTTTCATAATTTATTATTTTTTATTATATTTGAAATACTACACTTCTGTTTAACCTTTAAATCCGATACTACATTTCAATCAATAAATGACATGAATGTTACAAATAATGATAAATAAAATCTACAAAACGTGTGAGGGAGGCAAGGAGACCTTCATTGCTTTCGTGATTACCTAGAACACCCAAATTTGGTTTGTCTTCCTTGCGATTTGACCATGTACTCACTTGGACCATGATTGCTTGCACCTTTGTGTAATTGATTTTGTGGATTTAATTTTTTTTTGTATATGATGTCCTTGAGTGATGAGTTTTGATTTCTAAGCTTGATATTTTTCCTTGTGTCTCATAGGTGGTTGGTGGTTCTTATTCATGAGGGTGTATAACTCATATCATCTACTACATTTACAGGTACTTGCAAATTTGAAGTGTGACTGGCTTGCTAGAGATATGTGTCTTCTTGAAGAAACGATTGCAGAGAAGATGAATATCATTGGAGGATCAAGGTTGGAACTAGGACTTGAGTTTTGTTTTGGAGTGTGAAACAAAGTCTATACATGTTTTGGTACATAAATGTAAAGTATAACTCAGTGATTTTGTGTAAATGTGCAATTTTGTAAATAAATATCTTTATTATATATATATTAAATAATATTTTATTTTTTTTATATTTTGAATTTTTTTAATAACAGGCACTAGTCGTGATCAATTTGTAATCCACAATGGCCATAGCACGTGGTGTTAGCTATCAATCTACCACGGGCATAATACGTGGTTACACTGCATTTGACAACGGGCATAGCCCGTGGTAGAAACAAAGACTTTTCATCACATCCAGAATACTAATGGGCACGATGCCCGTGGTAGATTGCAATTTATCACGGGCATCCATCGTGGTAGATGAGCTTTTTTCTTCTAGTGAGGCCTTTAAATAAGTTTCCAGTTTGAAGAGATTCATTGTCATTAGTAATAGAACCAGAACCCATGTTAAGGCCTGAGGTGATAGTGGGGGTCTAATTAGTGTTCAGTTCTCTTGTGCCGGTGGGCTGCTGCACCACTCCTAATGTATTCTGCATAGTAGGCTGAAAGGGCTCGCTGCTCTCCGTGATTTCTTGTATTATTACCGCTCCCCTCTGATACGAGCGGCCTGAGCCTACCTGGAATGGTCGATTTTCTTCTTGTCCTTCATGTTCAAACACAAATTGGGTGGCACTCCATAAAGCTGGCCTACCACTTTTAGTATCTTTTTATTCTCTCTCATTCTCTAACTACCAACTAGGAACATTTCTGTGTCAGGGTCTGCATTTCTGTGAACCTTCGCTCTGTCCACCCTGTGTGTGTCAGATTCAGCCATCCCAGTCTCTCTTTTTGCAAGCGTCATTTCACCTGCACTGTCGTCGAAGGCTAGAACATGTCCTGGGGCTCATTCCCTCACCAACCCAGCCTGTCGCCTATTCCTTGGAACGACAAGGCAGACTCGATGATTTTCTTTCTTATCTCTTTGCCCTGGTCCGTTCCCCATAGCTTACATCACTTCTAAGAGGTGGCAGAAAAGAGCACTCGCTAAGAGTGTGCCCAATCTTCCCACACTTATAACAGAAATCCTGCAAATGCTCATAACGGAATTTAACCCAAGAGTCCCTGTTTTCCGATCGAGCTAGCCAGCACCCCTTGACCAGTGATTTCTTCGTATCCACCGCAATCTTAACTCTGAGAAAACCCCTTGCACATTCCAGATCTTTCATTTCCAGAAACTCTCCCACCACACTAGATAGTTTCTTTACATTAGCCTCCGTACACAGGTTCAGTGAGAGTCCCTTTATTTGTACCCAAAAGGGAACCACCTTAAGCATAATCTTCTCCAAAGAAAGTGTACTAGGCCATCTTTTCATGGCAAAATTTGATTCATCACCACCCATGGCATAAGATCAATAATCTGGTTTGCAGTGTCTTCATCATTAACAATGATAATGAACACATTACCGTGGGCCTAGTTTATTTTAAGATATTTCTAACCTACGCTATGCTCAAGATATTTCTAACCCCCCATTTGTTGAGGGGTTTCTTTGATAGTACCTTACCTACTAACTTCACTCTCTGCTCCATGCTAGAAATCTCCAGCGATTTGTCCAAACGGACCACCAACTCATCAAACTCTGAATGATCCATCCCTTCCCAGATTCCACAACAGATGAAAAGACGCACATGCCAACAGTTCCAATCTCATCTTTGAACCTCCTTCACTCTCACTTGATTAGAAAATGTTTTTGAGCCTACTAAGTACACCAACTAGAGAAGAGATCTCACCCAAAATTCCCACCATGCTAGGTTTGGCCAATTATCTTTGGCATAAAGGTCATTAGTTATTGCCATAAATGCGAATGTAGCTTCTGTTTGAGCTGCCCATATTAATTTTACCAAATCTATTGGTTAGGAGTACCCTTCCTCATAACTCCCCATTAACCCCACTGTCTTGTTTTGTCACTAGTGAAAAGGCAAAATATTTCTATTTGTTCAGGGACTCACATGTTATTTACATATATATTTATATATGGGATAAGATCAAGAGATAAATATTTTTACACTTCTTTGTAACTTTCAAATTTTAGAATATTCAACGGTATAGATTAAGAGTGATGTGAAGAGTTTTAAACATTAAATGACTTGTATGATGATGTGGATTATAAGTAATAAGGAATACTAATCTAAATTAAAAACAAATATCTAATAGAATAAATTGAAATAAACAATCTCTCTCATCTTTCATTTTATAAAAAAATATCCTAATAATAAAAAATAAAAATAAAAACACGATTTAAGAGTAGAAAAATTATGAAATACACAAAACTAAAAAGATTTTTCAAAACCAAATTTTATCACCCTACATATATGAACAATAATATAGAATTATAGGGTTTTATTTTGCCTACCTAATGAAGGGAAGTATAAAACATTCCCAAAATTCGGCAAAGGGGAGAAATCTCCCTTAAATTCGGTAAAAGGGTCCAAATTGATCCTAAAACCAGGAAGAAAGTTAAAGCATCTTCATAAAACAAGCAATAATTGAAGATTGCTCACAAAATAGGTAACAATGGCTTTTAAATTCGGCCAAGCAAGGGAATTAAGACACAAAACATGCCTAAATTCTCCCATTGATGAATTAGGACATAAATCAAAGCCAAATCCACCCAAAGGCAAGGCCCTCCCATTGAAAAGCCTATAAATACAAGGCCCTCCCACAAGCGTAAGGGTCAAAAAATCTCTACACAAAAGAATCTCTGCCAAACCTTTGAAGACTAATATGCTGCCAAAGCTCTCTTCGAAGAACATTCAATCAAAGCCGAAGCTTTCTCTCGACCAAAGCCGAAGCACTTCCTTGAAGAATCAACAAGTGCTCGTGCCGATTCCTTCAAGACTTTGTTGCAAGCTTATAAACTTGTAGCAACGTTCATTTCAAGATCAAGTTTCCAAGACCCTTGAAGCAACGAAATCCCACATCAAACACTACTTTTGTAGCACCCTTGAGGTGAAGATCATCTACGTGTTGTTTTCAAGCTCAAAACTTGAAGCAATCGTTCAACCGTTCGGCTGAGATCAAGTCATTATGACCCTTGGATCAACAATCATGCATCCACATCAAATTTGAAGACTGAATCAGAGGAAAAGTTGTAAAGAGAGATTCTAACCTACAAATTCAAATCTACTTTGCACACATGTTCTTGTTTCATTTGATAAATAATTTTTGAGTTTATAGTCTTATTGGTTCGAGATTTTTTACATCATTTTCTTGCCGCACCTCAAAGATGATTTTTTTAAGGGAATGTGGTTGCGGACAGTTTCCCTAACATGGGTTTATTTTGTTCAGCTTTGGTGGCATAACTCCATTATGATGGTTCTTGGTTCTTTGTATTATTATAGTGTTCTTGGCTTGCCCTGTTTTTGTTGTACCCATTTGTGTGCAACCTGACTTGTAGTTTAGTCGCACTATTAGGATCCAAAAATGTCATACACCAATCCAACCAAGTCTCAAGGCCCAATTGTCATGCAAAGCCTACATTCAAGCCTAAACACATGCCAAGGTGCAAAATCAACGAGGACTATATTTACATACGTGTCATGCCACGGTGATTAAGCTGGATATTCATGCCATGCTTATACCTATTCATCACACCATGCTTCCTTATGCTAATCACTATTCATGCTAAGCCTAAGTGTCATATTTGGGGCTTGTCAAGTAGATTGTGATGTGGATGGTTATAGAAGGTTATTGGGTTTACGTGGAATCGGGGTTATGGACTTTGGGCTGCTTGAAGGCTTAACGATCCAAGCCCATACCCTTTGCATTTCATGCATGCAACATTGAGAGAAGACTAGCTTAGTTTACCCATTTCCCTAGCAAGCCAACCCTCTTAGTTTGGACTAAACTAGATTTATGCATTAAATGCATGCTAAGCCTGGCAAGTCAGGCATTTGATGCTGACTTTCCCTTTCCAGCTTACATAGACAATCAACGCGCAAAAGGCATGAGGCGCGCTACCAAAAGTAGCACTTGCGAAAAGTAGGCATGGGAAAGCCGTGCCTAGGGAAGAAGCAAACTGCAAGTCTCAACAGTTCAACTATTATAATATCCCACATCGACCAACAGAGAGGGGGTGATGTGCTTTATATGTACATATTCCCCTCCCTATAGCATGAGGCCTTTTGGGAACTCACTGGTTTGAGTTCCATCAAAACTTCGAAGTTAAGTGAGTTCAGGCGAGAGCATTCCCATGATGGGTGACCCACTGGGTAGTTCTCGTGTGAGTTCCCAGAAACAAAACTGTGAGGGTGTGGCCGAGGCCCAAAGTGGACAATATCGTGCTACGGCGGAGTCGAGATTGGGATGTGACAAAATGGTATCAAAGCCACTCTGCCGTGTAGTGTGAGTGTGTCGACGAGAACGTCGGGCCCCTAAGAGGTGTGGATTGTAACATCCCATATCGACCAACAGAGAGGGGGTGATGTGCCTTATATGTATATACTCCCCTCCTTATTGCACAAGGCCTTTTGGGAACTCACTGGCTTCGGGTTCCATCAGAACTCCGAAGTTAAGCGAGTTCGGGCGAAAGCATTCCTAGGATAGGTAACCCACTGGGAAGTTCTTATGTGAGTTCCTAGAAACAAAACCGTGAGGGCGTGGCCGGGGCCCAAAGCAGACAATATCATGCTATAGCGAAGTTGAGATTGGGATGTGACAATTATCTTACACCAAAAAGGGAATAATATGAGAGTTAGGGAAAAAGGAAACGAAGACTAAGCCACAAAGGGAGATTCCCTTGAAGCCTAGAAAAGAATCCTTCACTTACATAATGATGGAGATAAGCCATTAGAGGGAGGAACACAAAGAAGGTAATACAGAGAGAGATAGAAGAAACGTAGGAGGAGAGACCCACCCGAGAAATAAGCCCAAAGAGCTCCATTTAGTCCAGAAGCATACTTCAAGCCTCAAGAATCATCACTCATGCAACCTGAGTCATTCCCACAACCTTTCACCAAACATCTCAACCTTTAGAAGTATCACTCTAGGAAAGCCCAAATCATGCAGCTAAGAATGCTGTGCAACCATGCAAACCCCTTTTGTCTCATGTTAAATTGATAATCGTGTAGTTTTCACACCACGCTTCACTCAGCAAGTCATTATCTTGATCAATTATGCTATCTTTGAGGCGTTGATGTTACTGGGGTATTTCCTAAGACAAGCTAACTTTTTTGAGATATTTTAGGACTTGGTACGAATCCGCACCAAAGGCGACAAGAGGACATTCTTAAAGTCCAAGTCCACATTCTCAACATAAATTGGAAACTTTGCTAGGGACATGTCGCAATCTTGATTCAATGGCTCCAAGATCTAGTAAAAACATTACCAGGTGTGGCAATGCCTCAGATGCATGTGAGGTTGTTTCCCGGCTCGACAAGTCTCAACGCGAAGGCCAACATCAGGAAAACCTGGACGAATATGACGTGCCGGACATCATTGCAGCCATTCATGCCTTGGGTGAAGTTAAAAAAGAAATTGATGCGTTTGTGAAGAAGTTGAAAAACTTAATCCCGAAACCAAGTGACAAAGCCAGTGACAAGGACTGCACGCCAATGGAAAAGGCTTCCCAGGAAGAGTTATCTATTGCTGCTTGCAAAGGTCTTATAAAGTTGCCATCCTTTGTCACTCAGGAAGATGTCATAGCCATGCTTGAAAAGAAGCTGACAAGAGTTCGGAGGATTGGAAATATGTTCTTGAGCCACCATATCTCCGAATGCCATATCCTAAGGGATACGAAACTTCCAACCTTGTTCTTTTTTACGGGAGGAAGGGTAACCCTAAGGAACATATAAGCTGTTTCATTGACGCTTTGGGTCCTTATGCTGGTGACTGCAACCTTCGTCTCAGGGAGTTCTCGAAAAGCCTAATTGACTGTACTTATACTTGGTACACCACCATTGCACCAGGCTACATCCGAACTTAGGAAGAGCTGGCAGGCATGGTCTGTAAAAAGTAATTCCAGCATAAAGAAAGGGTAACGACACCTCAGCTCAACAATATGCGTCAAAAGCATAGGGAAGATCCTTTTACTTTTGTCAAACGTTTCCAAGATCTTGACCTTGACTGTTATGACAATAAGGACAAAGAAGCTCTTATGAAGATCTGCATTAGCAACATTGTCGCTAACTACAAGGTGTACTTGGAGAACATTGGTATCAACCAATTCTCAAGGCTTTTGGAAATAGTAAGAAATACTAGCTTGTCAGTCAAGCTTTCTAAAGGGAGATCCTGAAAGACTGACAAGAATGAAGCTCATTATGTCCTAACCGTGGATGATAGATCTGATTACAACCCACGAAAAATGAAGGAAATGGAAAATGATAAGGAAACCTATCCTCCACTAACATGTAACGACGAGGAATTCCAAGCCATCCTTGACACTATGTTTGCAAATGAGGCTATCAAGCTGCCTTGACCATACAAAGCCCTTCCAATGGAAGATAGAAATGATCCCAGGTATTGTCGCCATCATCAGTATGTGGGACATCCCTTTATTGTGTGTCAAAGTTTGCAGAAATTTTTCCTTGCAAAAATCCACGAAGGGACGCTAGTGCTGCCATTTAAGACGTAAGCCATAGTCACAGACCCTCTACCAAAGCGCCGAAGGAAAAAGGTAGCAGCTGTCATTACATGCTCTGGAGATGACGATGCCTATCACCTATGAATCAACAATCCCAAGCCATCGAAAGTCATTTGGGAACCTTCCGAGAATATGGAGAAAGCTTACTGGTGCAAATACCCTAAGCAGCAGAGCTATTATACTCCATGGCCTTAAGTTAAGGGATAGGGAGATGAGTATGCAAATCTTATAGATTTTGCCCCTAGCCTAAGTGATGAGGCATTCACCATCAATATGCCAGAAAATATAATAAGGGAACCTCGAAAAAGTAGTTGTTCAACAAGGAAATGATGGCTGTGATTTTGTATAGCCTTCCTGACATGGAAGTCGACTCAATGAGCGTTACCTTTCTCGAGAGCAAGGGCTTATTGCAGCATAGGTCCTCTAGGAAAACCCGAAGTTTAAATTCTTCTTCGACCAGCTTGAGTATGGCTTGGAAGCGATGACTGCTGCTGTTGAAGCTCTCATGCATGTTTCTGATGACTGTTGCCCTCAATGCTATGCTGCCTAATTACAGAGGGCTTTTCTTGAGAACAACAACACTATTATCTTCAATGACGAAGACATGGAAGTGGCTTTCCTTGACCTTCGAAGGCCACTGTACTTGGAAAGGAAGATTAATGATGTTTTCATTAGGCGAGCTTTGGTTGACACTGGTTCCTCCATCAACATTCTACCCGTATCAATGCTCACTGCAGCAGGCGTCTTAAAGTTAAAAGTGGTAAGGTTTTAAATCTCTATCAATGGGTTTGAGAACAGTAGTGAGGAAAGTATGGGATATATCGAGATTGACTTGAAGACTGGCCCTATCAGGTTATTTACTAAGTTTTATGTGATTGACATCAATGTGGCTTATCAAGCTTTGCTCAGAAGGCCATGGATAAACAAGCATAAACTCGTGGCTTTCATCCGCCATGGATAAACAAGCACAAACTCGTGGCTTTCATCTACCACCAGTGTGTTAAGGGAAGGATTGGTCTAAGGCTTATTCGCTTCCCGAGAAACCAAATGCCATTCAACCTAGACGAAGTTTACTATTCTGATGCTGAGTTCTATAATGATTTCTCAAGTGCCGGGAATGGGATATCACAAGTATCAGGGATACCTTTAACCCTTTAAGAAGAAGTTCGAGAACTGAGTGACCAAGAATTCATAGTCACCATGGAAAGAGGAAAATGTATACAGCTAAAGGCTAATGTCTTTGCCTACATTCTACCTCAATGCTTTAAGGTCTTGCTTCCCAACTGCCGCCTATGATGAGTTAGGGACCTAACCACATTGTGTGGGAAAACACTGAGTACGGAAACACTACATGCCAAGAAAATGAAGCCCGAGGATAGATTTCTGCAGAAAAGCATTCCTTCCTATTGTTGTGATTAGAAGGGATACCTTAGCCTCATATGAAATGTCAGAGAATGATAATTTGAGAGAAATTGTCAAAAAGGGAACTTTCCAAGCCAAACGGAGAGCTCAGCATCAAATACCTTAAGAAACACATCAATGTTGCTAGGACACTCTATAAGCGCATGCCCGGAGGAATGCTAACTCAATGCCTTAGACCAAAAGAAGCACAAAAACGGTTGCATGAAGTCCATGAAGCCACATGCGAAGTCGACCAAGTAGTAAGTCTCTATCACCAACTACAAAGAAAAGGCTATTATTGGCTAGAGATAAAGAAACAAGCCATATGCATCCAAGCCGAATGTCCAAAATGGGGCAGAACATTTTCCCTAGGAATGGCATTTGTAGTTTCCATCACTGATGATTGGAGGTGCCTATACCTGACCTTCTTAATCAATAAGCCAAGCAATGTCAGGGACACACACAAACTAAAAGGGACAGCCAAGAAGTACTTCATGGATGAGGCAAGTCTATAGCGAAAATTATTCAATGCCGAACCATTGAGATGCCTTAGGCCATCTGAGTCATCACAAGTCATGCAAGAAGTACATGTTGGAGAATGCAGTAAGCACCAAGGAAGGAAAAAGTTACACAAACAGATGATAAGCCTAGGATATTGTTGGCCAACCATGAGGGAAGACACGCACAACATGGTCAAGAGATGTTATGCATGCCAAGTCCATGGAAACTTAATCCGTAAGCCTCCAACACTACTATAAGACATGCACACACTATGGCCATTCCATACTTAGGGGCTCGATTTGATATGAACCATCAACCCGACTTCTAAAGGTCATATATGGATCTTAGTAACCATTGAGTACTTCACAAAATAGGTGGAAGCAATCCCTATCAGGAAAACCATAGGAGTAGAAGCATCCAATTTTGTTAGGGAGTGCATTGTTTGCCTATTTGGGATACCTTACAAGATAGTGAATGACAACAGCACACCTTTTGTGAACAAACAAGTATGTGCCACACTTAATGCTTACATGATCAAGCATCGCCACTGCACGTCGTATTATCCCTTGGGAAACGGTCAAGCACACTAGGGGCTGGAGTACTCATCTCCCAGACGTTCTATGGGCTTATCGCACCCCTCTAAGGAACGCTGCAGGTTTTTCCCCTTACTCATTGGTGTATGGGTTCAAAGTTATTGCCCTTGTGAAAATGATGATGCCCACGGTAAGAGTCTCGACATTTAATGATATGGAATAGGATGTCGTACAATGCTCAAGCTGGAGGTGGAAAGACTTTGAGCTACTTGAGGAAAAAAGGGAAAAACGGCAAGGAAAACAACCTACACCACCAATAGGTTACCAAAGCCTATAACCGCACAATTAAGTTGCGCAATTTCAAGGAAGGAGATCTCGTCTTCAGGATAACCGAACACATAAAGAGGTAGATCTCTAGACCTTCAAAGTTTGCCCACATTGGGAATGACATTTTGTGGTCAAGGAAGCCAATCGAAGCGGTTACAACTATATGACATTAGTTAAGGAAGGTATGCTAAAGGAACCTATCAGCGCAAAGTGGCTAAAGCCTTATTACTGCTAAAATGCTTATACTTATTTTAGAAGAACAATCTCCTTCTATGCAATAATCATTTTGCTTACTCTATGAGGCCTTGTAAACCTATGCAACGATTGATGTATCCCAAATTTTAGTGAAATAAAGGAGCATTTTGTTAAAATCTTTGGTACATTCATTTTTTTACATTGACAAGAGTAACTAGAAGGATCGCTTCTAAACAAGCTATAGCAATAGTCATACTAAGGCTATAATAAAAGCCTATGCCAAGCACATTACTCAATGGTTCAAAGCAATGTTCATGGAACATGCTAAGCCAACACGCCATGCAAAACCATTGAGTCAAGCAAATAGAGTTTATTTTTTATTTTTTATTTTTTATTTTTTATTTTTTTAAGCAATCATGCAAAATCAATGCCAAATCTAGCAATGCAAAATCAATGCCAAGCAAGTTGCTCAATGGTTCAAACAATGTTTATGTAACACAGGAAGCCAACACACTATGCAAAACCATCGAGTCAAGCAAACAAAGCTTTTTTCAAAGCAATCATGCAAAAACAATGCCAAGCCTAGTAATGCAAAATCAATGCTAAGCAAGCTGCTCAATGGTTCAAAGCAATGCTCATGCAACATGCTAAGCTAACCGCCATGCAAAACCATTCAGTCAAGCAAATAAAGTATTTTCAAAGCAAGTATGCAAAATCAATGCCAAGCCTAACAATGCAAAATCAATGCTAAGCTTAACATTGCAAAAACCAATGCTAAGTAAGTCAAGTTGTCCTGACATGTTTTGCTTCCATACGGAAGCTACAACATCTTTTCCCTCTTCCCTCAGGAAAACTCACTAGCAAAATGCCAAGCGGCAGGGTCTGCTATATCCCTCAAGAAAGTAAGCAAAAGCTCAAGCCTGTGTCTCAAAGCTTAAACAAAATTTTATCCAGCAAATTCTCATGCACTCGAAGTAAGAGAAAGCCAACATCATTGCAAGATTAAAAACATCGCAAGTTTTATGCTAAATTCAATGTTGGAATCCGAAGCCAAAGGCAAATAAGTAAAACACAAAGTAAGGCAACCATTACTTCGCTAGCATGCAACTGATTCGTTGCGAGTTGAAGGCAGGCTGTTATTTATTTGGAGCTCCCACATACCAACTTCTTCAACTTGAGCTTCTTAACCTCTAGCTCCTTACACTGCAGTTCGAGAGCACGCTTCAATTTGTTGACTTTGATGAATTGATCCAAGACACTATTCTCTTTCTTAAGCAGAAATGCAAACATGGCATCAAGGAACTCTCCCAGCTTCTCAAATAGAGAACCCAGTAGCACACCCAAAACTACCACATCGCTAATCGTATCTTGCTAACATAACAACCTATGCTTTGTGAGTTCCAATGGGGAAGTATGCTCCATGCCATAAAGCAAGGTCCCAAGCTCCTCAAAGATCATTATGTGCATAAAGAGAGATAAACCTATCAAGCTCACATCTGCAGCATCGGCATGCTCGAAAAAGCTGCCCAACACCTTAGCCAACTTGGGGCGAACCATTACTTCCCTGAAATCAACTCAGGAAAAGAAAGTTTTGCCTAAAGGGATCAATTTCTCAATCGAATTTAATACCTTGACTTCATTGGCAATACTATGCTTGAGCTTCCCAAGAGCCTCATGCCACAATATACACTCTTCAATCGAAGCCTGCTCATCAGGGGAAAGAACCTTTGAAGGATGTGCGACTTCTGATGGCTTGACATCGGTATCCTTTGCAACCTCCTCAGGGAAAGTTGTAGGCTCAAGAAGAATGCCATTAGGGGTTAGAACACCTTCTGTAGAAGCAACACTGGCATTTACCTACCAGGAAAACACCAAAACATGCATAAGTAAGAGGACAAATCAATAAGCAGAGACACAGAGTAGCACATCCCACAAAAGTTTTCCAAGACAAAACTCCAACAAGCCAACATGCTTATACGTGCACACATGTAAAAACACTAAGAAAACATGCTAGGCGAAGTTTAGTTACTTCCTACATGCACATGCAAGCTTATGCAAATTCCAAAAAGAAATAGGCTGACAGTTGCAAATTCACCCAAGGGTAAATATTGATGAAGAACAGGGAAACATACCTTTAGATCATCTACTCCTACTTGAACGTCACCGTTCAAAAAGCCGTCGACTTCATTAAGATCAACATCATTTGCCACATTGTTGTCATCTTTTCCATTTAATTATTTGCCACTATCTTCACTCTTTATGTTCTTCCCTAAGGAAGCCTGAGGATGTTCTCCGCTACTAGGGTCAGACTCAGCATTTGTATTGCTACTTTCCTCAGTGGCTAAGCCTTCGCCAGCTACCTCGTCACCATTAGTTTCCTCAACACTCTGTTCTTCCTCACTCGTGGCGGTAATATCAAGGAATTTAGGAGGCTTGGGAGTGCTGGAGAAAGCAGATGCCCAAGTACTTCTGGTTCTATGAGCAAGACCTGCGGGAGCTACTTCCTTGGCAGGAGCCTTGGCTGTAACAAAAGTTATGGCTAGCATACAACCACAAAATAGGCTGTAACAGAAGTTATGGTTAGTATACAACCATAAAATAATAGAAGCAAGGAATAAGGGAAGAAGATCCATTACCTATCTTTGGCTTCGCTGAGGAACCTTTATTCTTCGATTTCTTCGAAACGGGGAAACGTCTGGCTTGCTAGTAGGAGAACCATCCTTCACCACTCGAGGCCTGAAGTGCTTTGCTGCATCATCTGAGGCATACCATATGAAGCACTTAAGGAAAACCATGTAAATGGAAAATTAGCAAAAAATGTCAAGTCAAGAAATATACCCAAAGTCGCTTTCTTCCCTTGTCCTGCAGGTTTTCCTTCACCAATGCCTGATGCCTTACTCTTCTTGGTGGTGCTACAAGAAGAATTACCCGAAGTGTTACTTTCTTTCGCTGCAGTAGGGCATCAAAGCTTCGATTTGAAAGCAGTAGTAGGCTCTAACACTAGTCTGGGATGGCTGACAATGCTCGAGGACAACCATGACTGTTTGTCACCATGGAACTTAGCAATGGAAAATATAGCCTTTGGAGATGCCACTTACCCGAGTCTGGTTAATAACATAGTGGAAAGGGCGAAGACATTCTGGAGGCGCATACACAAAACTCCAAAACAAATTATTGAAAGAAGCCTTAACCTCAGCCGGGAGAGATCGCGGCACCCATTGGTCAAAACCTAGTTGACATTACACCCAAAAAGGAGAATAAACAGCGCTTATTTCCTCACCATCTTCTCCAAGGAAGGAGATTGAAAGGGCCACTAAAGACAACGACTTTTCGGTGAGTGAAGGAAAGTCAGCGAGAGCTTTTCGGGCAAGTAAGAGGAGAATGAGTCTTACTTCTTTATTGAAATCTTCCCGACCAATGGCAAGCCAGTGAGAGCTTTTTGGGCAAGTAGGAGGATAAGTCGATAACATAGCGGTTTTTCCTAGCATCGGAAGGGTAAGAGGTTATCTTCAAACACTTGACATGCTCCCATAGAAAAATTTACAGAAAGCTGGCATAAAGGAAAATTTTTAGCTTAGCACTACTCGCAACCTACTATTTAATAGCTCGTTTGGATGTGTTTTTAAAATTACTGAAAACGCTTTTGGTGAAAATGTTTTTAAAACCAATCCTTAGTAAAAATGAAAATAAATCCTGAAAAAGCACGTAAAATGCTTCCTGGGAGAAGCACATAATTGGTGCTTCTTGCAAAAAACACTTGAAGTGCTTTTGGAACCCAAAAATATTTTCTCTAAAAGCGCTTTCAATCATTTTAAAAGCACATCCAAATGAGCCATAAGAGTGTGAAGCTGATCTAATTCATGGTAAATAAGCCCAAGGAATAATGAGGCTAGCAGAACCACATGGCCATGCGCCATGGCCCAAGGAATCACTTAGAGGCTGAAGGTATCCTTGCTGTCATAGAAAATGAAATGACCTAACCACAAGGACAACACTGCCTCGAACTGTTAGTTTGGTTCTTGGTTCTTCTACCAAAATTGCCTAATCCATTCGTTGAAGTGAAGAGCCTTGCTAGGAGAAGTAGGGGCACCTTATTCAAAATATCAAAAGTAACGACATTTATAAGAGGAATAACATAGCTAAAGGAATCCACATTACCCGCAATGGGGAGATGCATAATATTGAAAACATCTTTTAGAGTTGGGGTAAACTCTGCCTAGGCACAAATAAAAGTATGGGTCTCTGAGCTTCACCTCCTGACCATGTGGAAAAGAAGTTTAGGCTCAAGGTGAACAACCTGCTTCTTGGTCATGAAAACGACGTCCAAAACCTTAGCCCTTGTCAAGGTCACGTATTGGTTTGCAAAGCCAAGTTCAGTATCCACCTAATTTGCCCAGTTGGTGGCCTCACTGCAAGAGAACTCAAAGTGGATCGGGATGGCGAGAAACAACCCACTCTCGATGCAGTACCGGGAAATATGCTTAGGATCAATATGAGGGACCATGTCTAAGGAAGGCTCATCCCTCTTGAAAACCTTGTTCTGAGAACCAATAGGAGGTGGTGGCCTGCCTCATTGAAGACGGTCCTCAGTATTGAAAGATGTGTCTAATGCAATTAGGCACTTCGGTAATTCCACAGCCATAACACACCTATAGAAAGTAAGCATCAAATCATAGATACTAAAAGCTAGTGCAACATATACGAAGAAATATACAAGCATGCAAAGCGAAGCACGACACGGAATCTACCCTAGGAAAGCAAGGAAGCGTGCCCGAGAAAACAAAAAGGTACGTTCATGAAATTCAAAGCCTTGGAATTCAAAGCCTTTCATGTAAAAGTCTAAGACTTTAACATGAGACTATTTTCCCTACATGCTATCTAGCCAGGGAAAGTATGCTACATGCATAACTAAGCAAAAACAGGCTATAAGCAGTCAAGTTAATCATGCTAAGCAGATCAATGCAATTGATTAAACGATCCCACTCAAGCACGCACCAATATGCAAACAAGCTAGGCTAAATGATAATTGCGCAGTACAAATGGTAAACAAGAAAGAAATCATAGAAGGCGAACGTATAGGATTTCGAAGCAGTAAGACTACCCAAGGAATTAAGTTTGATTTCCCGAAAGAAATGCCCGTACCCCTTGTGCGTTCATGTTGAAACCCCAAAATCTTTGGGATACGTAGTCAAAAGGAAGAAATGCATGCCTAATTTCATCACTAGGGCAAATAGAGAAGGCAGAAAGAAGAAGAAAAATTCAAAATGGGTCAAGGAAAAAACTTCCTTACCTGAGGAACCATGTCGCGAGCACGGAGAAGCACGAATGGGATAGTACAACATAACATAGAAGATAAGTAGAGAGGAATTTGAAAGAAAAACAATTATAGGAAATTTGAAGAAGGAATGAAAACTAAAGAGGAGAAAGAAGAGCAAGGACAAATTAAATACTTGTCTTAGAGAGAAGAGCAGTTTGTAACGGTTACTAAGTGAAGGTTGGGGAATACCCAGAGTTTCTCCGTATGATTGGATGTGCACGAAAGCAAGAGAACACAACGACAAGGATTTATCAACTGCCATGCGGGAAGAAGAAGAGTCTCATTAGGAAGCCCACATTCAAAAAAAGAAATCCCTTGGGCCTAGGGTTGATTATCCAGCCCACTCAAGGATTCTTATAGCCCAAATAATTAAGGGGGCCAATGTTATAGCCCACAAATGTCGCACACCAATTCAACTAATTCTCAAGGCCCAATCATCATACAAAGCCTACATTCAAGCCCAAACACATGCCAAGGTGCGGGATCGACAAGGAATATATTTACAAACATGCTATGTCACGGTGATTAAGCCAAATATTCATACCATGCTCATGCCTATTCATCACGCCATGCTTCCTCATGCTAGTCACTATCCATGCTAATCCCAAGTCACATATTTGGGGCTTGTCATGTGGATTGTGGTGTGGATGGTTACAAAAGGTTATTAGGCCTACATGGAATTGGGGTTATGGAAGACTTTGGGCTGTTTGGGGGCCGAAAGATCCAAGCCCATACCTTTTTTCCTAACAAGCCAACCCTTTTAGTTAAGACTAAACTAGATTCCTGCCTTAAATGCATGCTAAGCCCAACAAGTCAGGCATTTAATGCTGACTTTCTCTTTCTAGCCTGCACAGACAACCAACGCACGAAAGCCATAAGGCTCGCTACTAGAAGTAGTGCCTGCGGAAAGCCGCACCTAGGAAAGAAGCAAACTGCAGGTCTCAACAATGCAGTTATCTTACACCAAAAGGGGAATAATATGAGGGATAGGAGAAATGAAGGGAACAACAAGCAACAAAGGGAGATTCCCTTAAAGCATAGAGAAGAATCCTTTGCTTATATAAGGAAGGAGAGAAGGCATTAGAGGGATGAACATAGAGAAGGTAACATACTGAGAAATAGAAGAAACGCAGGAAGAGAGAACCACCCAGAAAATAAGCACAGAGAGTTTAACTTAGTCCAGAAGCATACTTCAAGCCTCAGGAACCATCACTCATGCAACCTTAGTAATTCCCACAGCCTTCCACCAAACATCTCAACCATTAGAAGCCTTGCTATCACCCTAGAAAAGCCCAAATCATGCAATTAAGAATGCCATACAACCAGGCAAACCCCTTCTTTCTCATGTTAAACTGATAAGCTTCTAGCTTCCACACCACGCTTGACTTGAGCAAGCCATTATCTTGATGTTATCAAGGTATCTACTAAGACAAGCTAACTTTTTTTGAGATATTTCAGGACTTTGTACGAATCCACACCAAGACAAGAAGACGTTCTTAAACCCCAAGTCCACGTCGACCTAAAAGTCCTCTAACACTCAGTTTCTTGATGTTTGCTTTTCTTTTTATCCTAACGTTTTTCATTTTGTGTTTCAACTTTCAAAGGTTGTTTCACAGGTTTATAGATTTTAGGTTTTGTTGGGGTTATGCTCTATGCCCCCTCCCTTTAACTAGGTCATGTTTAAGTTCCCCTTTATTCATGTATTATTTGTTTTCTGAATTCTATTTATTTTTAAGAGTAAAGGTTTAGGTCCGTCCTTATATTTATTCATAAAACATCCCCTCATACCATAAATATTTTTGGGTGAATATTAGAGTTTTCTCTTAAACTTACAAAATTTAGAATCCAAAGCTAAACCCACAATGACTAGTAAACACAAGGGCTGTTTGATCAAAATTTTGTTTTCTATCTTTATTTTTGTAAATGAAAACACATAACTTTAAGTTTTTTTTGTTAAAAAATGATAACTGAAAGGTACTTTTTTAATTTGCAAAATCTAGCTTCAACTTTCAGTGAAATTAAAACTAAAATATTAGCCACTTAGTACTCTTAGTACTACGATATGGTAGTATTCATTTTCACTTGTATGTGAGAGGTCTTAGATTTGATTCTAGCTAAAGACAAATATGAATCATATTATTGCTAGTCCATCGTGAGGCTAAGCCCACCCATCCTCCTTAATGTAGATAATATCGTTGTTTAAAAAAACTAAAATATTATGATTAAGTGCCTAAAACCCCTCAACAATAGTGGCATTCCAAATTCCTTTTTAAATATTCCAAACAAGTATGGTTATGTCCACAGCCATAACTGCTAATATAGTCGTTGTCACCGCTCTTACCACCATTGTTATCTGTACATCTTAACAACCACACCTTACTATTGACACCACCACCATCCTCCCACCTTTGTCGTTGCCTTCACCATTGCCCTTGCGACCCTGTCATCACCACCACCCACTACTATGTTTTTTTTATTATATACGCAATTTTATATCACCTTTAAATTAAAATTTACCAAACTCTTTTATACTGTTTTTTACTCATAACACTTTCAAAAATAGAGTTTCATATACTTTATTTTACAGCTAATTTTTGTTTTAAGATAATTTTAATTCTAATTCATTTTTATTTTTGGAAATTTTCAGACTTTGCAATTTAGGTGCCAACTACTTTTAACGCCAACTCGTGTTGTTCAAAATATTTTTCTTTCGCGTACTATTAGGCTTCAATTGAGATCATTTTCTTTCACAAAAAAATAAAAAAGCTACTTTATTTTGTTAGCAGTAAGTCTTCGATAAAAATAAAAATCGGTGCTTATTTTAGATATTAGTCTCCTATCTATTGTGGCCAATTTAACTGACAAGGGAATAAGGGGTGTGGCAAAAAGAAAGAGTGAAGAAAGTATATGGATATCTCTGTGTTTATGAGATGTGTTATTCCCCTTACACAATACCTTTATTTATAGTAGTAAAGAGAAGAGGAATTACTTGTCCTCCAAGTAAGTTCAATCCTATAGGGAAAGAATAACTAGTAACCAAATCTATCTAGGATTTACACAATCACACTTTAATATAATATCTATAACACTCCCCTTTGAGTGTACAAATGCTCAAGTAGATTCATCATCAGGTAGAGTTGAGGAAGTTGACTCGTCGGAACACGCTAGTCTCAATCAAATAAACTTGGATACAAAACAAAGTCTCACAAAAAATCAATGGCTATGGTAAACCCGAGACGAGGCAAAAACCCATAGTCTAAAGCAAAGTACATTAGCAAGTGCAAAGCCAAATTAGACGTCTACTAAATGTACAAAAGGATATGGGCGCCTCATTAAAACCTTGTTAAGAAGAAAAAAAAAAATCAAAAGGAAAAATGCTCCTAATCGTAGAGAAAAATAGTACATTAAGATCAAGTGAGTATTCTTCAGCATACTCCCCTTGAGTTTGACATAATTCCAAGGAGAACTAATAATGTTACACCTCAAAAAGTTTACGCCTACCAATTCCTTGAACAAGCTTCTAAAACGTCATCTTCGGCAAAGACTTGGTGAAAAGGTGGCACCGTTGCTGGGGATTAGCAACTTTGCTAATACCCCATTGTTTCTTTTTGTTTATTTTTCGTGTGTTTTTGTTTTAGTTGCTGACCTTGTTTTCTTTTCTTATTTTTAGGTACTAGTTTATGACTCAAAGCTCTTAACCTGTTTGTGCAAATATCTTGGACTTTAACGACGATTTTGAGCGGACTTTGAGAAAGAAGAGGAAGGAGCCAGAACTTAATCCACCTAGTTCTAGCTCAGAATCTGATTTTAAGGAGGAAGAAGAGGCCACGACAAGAGAGGAAGAAGAAGTTCAAGTTATGGCAGCGGATAATCGAACCATCAAGGAACTTTCAGCCTCGGGAATGGACAATGGCTCACCCCTATGCATTCAATATCCTAGGGCAGCTTAAGACAAGACCGATGAATTCGAATTAAAGTCTAGCTTGTTGCACCATATTCCAAAGTACCATGGGTTGTCCATGGAGGATCCAAACAAGCATCTGAAGGAATTTGAAGTGGTTTATTCAAGCATGAGTCCAATCAACGTAGATGCCAACATTTTGAAGATGAAGGCTTTTCCATTTTTTCTTTTGGAAAAAGCTAGGGATTGGTTGTATGAATTAGCACCGGGCACTGTCATATCTTGGGAAAACATGAAGAAAGGGTTCTTAGAAAAATTATTCCCCACTTCCAGAGTCATTCTCTTAAGGAAGAAGATTAGTGGAATTCAACAAAATCAAGGGGAGTCATTTCCAGCCTATTATGAACGTTTCAAGACTCTTGTTGCATCATGTCCTCAACATCAAATGAAAGAAGAGCTTCTAATTCAATATTTCTACAAAGGACTTCTTCCAATTAAGAGGCAAATGCTTGATACATCTGTGGGAGGAGCTTTGGTTGACAAAACACCAATTGATGCCAAGACTTTGATTGCAAACTGAGCCTTGAATGCACAACAATATGAAAAAGTTGGACATAGAGACATACCATGGCAACAACATGTGAATGAGGTAAGTGCAATATCTGAAATTCAATCCTAATTGGCTAATCTCACTCTTCTTGTGTCATAGGTTGTTGAAAAACCCAAAATGCAAGAAAACACAATATGTGGTGTGTGCTCGATACAAGGACATCAATCTGAAAAATGCCCTCAATTGATTGAGAATGGTGGATGGGAGAATGTCAATGTCATGGGCTACCAAGGACCAAATCAGCCAAGGCATGATCCATACTCCAATACTTACAATCCGGCATTCATAGATCACCCAAACACGAGGTTGAGAGAGCCTCAACAACCTCAAAAATAAGGAGGAGTTCGTCCAACACCCCCTGGGATATATCGAAAGCCGCTCACACCCATGCAACCTCAACCACCTCCGGTTCAATCAAATTCAGGTACATCTTTGGATAATGATAAGGTTATTCAATTATTAACCACTTTGACGTAGGGGGTACAAAATTAAGCTAAGGAGGTGGATGATTTGAAGAAGCAAATGGGGCAAATGGCGGAATTCATGGGCCAATTTAGAGACAAAGGAAAATTACCTAGTTCAACCATTGTCAACCCGAATAGAAGATTCGAATCTGCCAAAGCCATCACATTAAGAAGTGGTAAAGAAGTTGGCATTGACCCAAGACCATCCAAATCAAATAAAAAAAAGGATGGGAAACTGCTATTTGAGAAAGAGGGACAAAGCCAAGCCACAGCAAGGGTAGAGACACCCTTACCGCAGCCACTTAGAGACTCCAATTCATCCAATTCGTCCAATATAGGTAAGTTGGGTTCAGGTTCCGTTAATTCTAACCCTATTCCACCCAATGTACCTTTTCCTCGTAGATTTATGCAAACAAAGAAAGAAAATAATGACAAGGACATTCTTGAGACATTTAGGAAGATGCAAGTCAACATTCCACTCCTTGATGCAATCAAACAAGTTCCAAAGTATCCTAAATTCTTGAAGAAGTTTTGCACAACAAGAAAAAGGGTTTTGAATAAAAAAGTGGTGAGGGTAAGTGAAAATGTTTCCGTTGTTTTACAAAGGAAATTACCTCCTAAATGCAAAGATCCAGGTAGTTTCATAATTCCTTGTGTTATTGGCCAAACTAAGTTTGAACATGCCATGTTAGACTTAGGTGCATCCATTAACATCATGCTATACTCTATTTATGATCTATGAACTTAGGGGAGCTGAAAAATGATGGTGTTATTATTCAATTAGCCGATCGTTCTAATGCATATCCAAAAGAAGTTTTGGAAGATGTTTTGGCGTAGGTTAATAACTTGATCCTCCCGGCTGATTTCTATGTGCATGAGATGGAAGATACGGCCCATTCCACACCCTTACCGATCCTACTTGGGAGACCATTCATGAAAACAGCTCGCACCAAGATCGATGTGTTCAAAGGGACTTTAACGATGAAATTTGATGGGGAAGTTATTGATTTTAATATTTCTGAAACTATGAGATACCTAATATGATCATTCATGTTTTTCTATTGATATTATTAACTCATTGGCACAGGAACATCTTGAACAATTACATGAGGATGCACTTGAAACGGTCATTACAAGTGGAATAGGACTCAAAAACCAAGAAGCAGCACCAAACAACACCCACGACACCAATCTGGAATTCCATGCCGTGCCCCCTTGTGAAGAAATAATTGAGGTGGTGGTTGCCTTAGAGTCATTGCCACAACAATATGGTAAGTTTCCAATCCCAATTTTAGATTTTGTTTCTACTAATAAGTTACTTCCTTCAGTGATGCAGCCACCTTCCCTTGAGCTTAAACTATTAC
Source organism: Pyrus communis (assembly GCF_963583255.1). Classification (NCBI taxonomy): domain Eukaryota; kingdom Viridiplantae; phylum Streptophyta; class Magnoliopsida; order Rosales; family Rosaceae; genus Pyrus; species Pyrus communis. The sequence goes on from NC_084812.1 coordinate 20,022,190, forward strand.
CAAACCACTTGAAGTATGTTTTCTAGGGAGAACAAGAAACTTTGCCTGTCATTGTGGCTTCCTCACTCACGACACAAGAAGAAGACAAGTTGGTGAGGGTGCTAAAGGAGTACAAAACAACAATTGGATGGACCTTGGCCAATATCAAGGGATGAAGCCCTACTACATGCATACACTGTATACTCTTGGAGGAAAGGGCTAAACCATCTCGAGAAGCTCAACGCCGACTCAACCCTCCAATGATGGAAGTCGTGAAAAAGGAGATTATCAAGCTTCTTGATTGTGGCGTGATCTATCTAATTTTTGATAGTTGTTGGGTTTCACCGATCCAAGTTGTTTCAAAGAAGTCCGGAGTCATTGTGGTGAAGAATGAAGAGAATAAGCTTGTGCCCACACGTATCCAAACAGATTGGAGAGTTTGTATCGATTATAAGAATCTTAATGCCACTACAAGGAAAGATCACTTCCCTTTGCCCTTCATTGATCAAATGCTTGAAAGGTTAACCGGTCATTCTTTTTATTGTTTTCTTAATGGTTTTGCTTATCGTCGAATGCCATTTGGTTTGTGCAATGCACCAGCCCCATTTCAAAGATGCATGATAAGTATATTTTTAGATTATGTTGAAAAGATCATTGAGGTATTCATGGATGATTTTTGTGTTTTTGGTGATTTATTTGATGATTGTTTACATAATCTCACTTTAATCTTGAAACGATGCGTTGAAACTAATCTTGTTTTGAATTGGGAAAAATGTCATTTTATGGTAAAACAAGGTGCAGTTTTGGGTCACATAATCTCTGAAAAAGGAATTGAGGTTGATAAATCAAAAATAGATCTTGTACGCCATTTACCCTCTCTCACTTCGGTGAGAGAGGTTCGTTCTTTTCTTGGACATGCAGGATTCTATAGGTGATTTATCAAGTACTTTTCAAATATTGCATAACCCCTTTGCCGTCTCCTTAAAAAAGAAGTGTCCTTCGAGTTCAATGAGGAGTGTGAGAAGGCATTCAAACACCTCAAAGGATTGCTTACCTCAACACCAATCATAGTTCTACCATATTGGAGCATACCTTTTGAGCTAATGTGTGATGCATCAGATTATGCAATAGGGGTTGTTTTAGGCCAAAGGAAGAACAAGCAACCACATGTCATCTATTATGCATCCCGGACCTTGAATGATGCTCAATTGAACTACTCTACCACTGAAAAAGAACTTCTTCTTGTTGTGTTTGCTTTAGATAAGTTTCGTTTTTATTTACTTGGCACTAAAGTTGTTGTTTATTCTGACCATGTAGTGTTGAAGTACTTATTCACCAAAAAGGAGGCCAAACCAAGGCTAATTCGCTGGATGCTCCTCCTTCAAGAGTTCGATATTGAAATTAGAGACAAGAAATGAAGTGAAAACGTGATGGCTGACCACTTGAGTCATTTGGTGCACAATGAAGAGTCCTTACCCATCCAAGAGACGTTCCCTGATGAGCAATTGCTGTCCATTGAGGTAAGTAAGCTATGGTATACAGATTTGGTGAATTATTTGGTGTTTAAACAAGTTCCAAGCACCCTAAACAAACACCAACGTGAAAAACTCAAAAATGATGCATGGTTTTATGTGTGGGATGACCCATATTTGTGGAAATATTGCTCTGATCAGATTCTTCGTAAGTGTGTGCATGATTCTGAGTTTAATTCAATTTTAACTTTTTGTCACACTTATGCATGTAGGGGTCATTTTGGCACACAACGCACAACCCTTAAGGTGTTAGAATGTGGATTTTATTGGCCTACAATCTTTAAGGATGCTAGAACTTTTTGCATGACTTGTGATCGTTGTCAAAGAATGGGCAATATAGGTGCAAGGGATCAAATGCCGCAGACCCCTATTTTTAATGTTGAAATTTTTGATGTTTGGGGCATTGATTTCATAGGTCATTTTCCTTGTTCATATGGTTTCACTTATATCTTGCTAGTTGTTGATTATGTCTCGAAATGGGTGGAAGCAAAAGCCACCCATACAAACGATTCTAGAGTGGTTGTAGATTTCATCAAAACTAACATCTTCTCTAGATTTGGGATGCCTAGAGTGCTCATAAGTGATGGAGGGTCTCATTTTTGTAATTGTACTATTGAGGCGCTCCTCAAGAAATATAATTTCACACATAAGGTTTCAACACCTTATCACCCTCAAACAAATGGCCAAGCCGAGGTTTCTAATAGAGAAATCAAGCAGATTTTGGAGAAGACCATTGGGCCAACAAGGAAGGATTGAAGCTTGCGTTTGGAGGATGCACTGTAGGCATATCATATGGCCTACAAAATACCCATTGGAATGTCCCCATTTCGGCTTATCTATGGCAAACCATGCCATTTTCCCATGGAATCAGAACACAAGGTGCGTTGGGCTGTCAAAACATTCAACATGGACATAGATGCAGCTGGAATTCATAGGAAGCTTCAATTGAATGAACTTGAAGAGATTAGGCATGAAGCTTATGAGAATGCTCGCATTTACAAGGAGAAGACAAAGACATTCCATGACAAGATGATTCGTAGCAAGACATTTTCAATTGGGTAGAAAATGTTACTTTTCAACTCTCGCCTTCGTTTGTTTCTCGGTAAGTTACGTTCTAAGTGGATTGGTCCTTTTGTTATTACTAATGTTTTTCCTTATGGTGGAGTACAAATCCAAAGCTTAAGGAATAGACAAGAATTCAAGGTGAATTGGCATCGTTTGAAGCCATATTATGAGATTGTTGAAGGGCATATTGTGGAGGATGTAGCCCTCCATGCCGTGGGCCCTAATAGAGTTTAAGAAGAGGTATCATCCAGCTGGAAGACGTTAAAGTAAGCGCTTCTTGGGAGGCAACCCATGCATTCAAAGAAAGAAGACTTAGGCAATCTAACAATCCCCAACCAGATTTGCGTTCCTCAACCCTTCTCTTTATTGCTTTTACTTTGCCATAATAGTTATGATTGTTAATTGTTTGTTTGTTTGTTTGAATGTGAGTTTTTGTTTGAAACATTGAGGACAATGTTTGATTTTAGTGTTGGGGGAAGGGGGTAAACAAGCCGTTTTTGCATGATTTTCGTGGGATTTATTCACCTATCACTTCTAATGTTGTTACTCAGTGTTTTTAAGTGTTTTTAGTGTGTTTTGAAGTGTTTTTATGTCTCTTATTTAGAAAATACGAAAATTTGAAAAAACATTTGAAAAAACCAAAAAGAGTTGTTTTAGAGTTGTTTTTGTGTGTTTGTTTGTGTCTTAGGGTAACTTCCAACACAATAATGAGGATTTGGTTTTTAATTGCATGACTATTAAAGAATGTTACAAACATGGATGGAAGTTTGATTTGCTCTTTGGTTTATGCTTAGTTATAATTGTTGTTTACGAATTCACATGTAATCACAAAGAAAAAAAAAATCAGTTTTTCTAACATACTTGAAGGAAGGAACTCAAACTAATGCTACAACCCTGAGAGACTTGAGCCTAAACTTTGTTTGGAGAGTTATAAATCTGTGGATTATTGTTTTCTAAAGTCGTTACATGATCTCATTATTTCTTTGATTGGTTGCTACTTAGAATGTGTTTCATCATTATAGTTCCAAGTACTAGAACTCATGCCCATTTCATTCAAAGCATGATATTGATTGCATAACATACAATAAGATGAAGTTGTTTAGTTAAACCACAGCCAAAAAGCCTTATCCCATTGCATATATATTGTAGGTTTAACACTTTTGAACCCATTTAGCCTATTTTCTTTGTTAACCACATTATCCTCACCTAGCCTAGATTAGGACTATCCATACCCTTGTTCTTAAAGAAGAGTGAAGCATGACTTAAAAGCAATTCCTTTTGATCAACATATTGCAGAAAACAAGTATGAAGGAGTGTAAAAGGGCACGGCAAAGAAAGAAAAAAGAAAGAAGAAAAAAAAAGAAGAAGAAGAAAAGTTGTGAAAAGAAAGAAAAAGAGCTGAGAAATAAGTGAGAATAAACTCACAATTATTGGTTGTTGAAGAAAGGGTCCAAAAGTTTGAATTTGACCCTAAGTTTTGTGCGAATCTTCCCTTTGTGTTTAAAAGTTAGTTTCTGTCATCAAAAGTGAATTCTAAGTGTCAATTTTATTACTTTGCTTCCTATTGCTTTAAGAACCTTTGTTTATCCTTTACCTTTCTTTGTTAACCAATACATTAGCCTCATTACAACCCTTAGACTTCTATCTTGATGTTATGTGTTCAATATGTGGAGTTTGAAATTGGTATGAGCATATGGAATCCCTGGTTCTCATTCTAAGTAGTAGCATTCCATTCATGAGATCATATACATGTCATTGTAATAATTCCAGAAAATGATTTCTTTGCTATAACATATGTGAGTACTAGTCTACATGTTTACATCAATCTTCTCACATATACCTAGTGTAGGGAGTGTAGTCAGAAAATCTGTGTGAAAATAGAGAGTACATCTAGTGAGGAATTGAGGGAATTCTCTAAAGCATGTTACTACATTCAAAATGTTGTTTTAATTGATTAAATGTGAGCTAGTAAGTGGTAATTGTGGTCAAGTGTTTGCTTAAGTGTAAAGAGAACTAAAATCTGTGGGAGTAGTGTTCTTTAATATGTCATGTTCATTGGAAATCCCTGAGGTAAATGTTGGAAGGTCTAGATTTTGTTTTGTTTGTTTTGTTTGCTTTGTTTTGCTCGAGGACTAACAAAAGCTAAGTGTGGGGGAATTTGATAGGAGCAAATTTAGGGGACTTAGTTAACTTGTTTTCTTACATTTATGTTGTTAGTTCATAGTTATTTTAGTATTTTGAGCTATTTTCGTGTGTTTGTAGGTCCAAATGGTTAAAGTGGCAAGAAAGTACAATTTGGAGCATTTTGGGGCTTGGAATGATTAGCACATGCTTGGAGCAAGGTGGATGGATCAAATTGAAGACCAAAGGAGGCTAGGAATCTGCTAAAGAGATGGAAGAAATTAATTCAAGATTTGGAAGTAAAGAAATCAGCCACAAAGAAGGAAACATGAGTCAAACTTCCTTATTTTGACTTTGCTTCCCTAATCTTTTCCTACAGAAGTTCCAGCTACAAAAGAGGGTCCCTAATTAATTTAGGACACTTAAAAATAAGTTCTAGAAGCCTTAATCTCAGCCAAAGGGAGATGCCGCACCACCTTACCCTTTCTCTCTTCCTTGCCGTGCAAGGGAAACACCATTCCCTTTCCTATTTGCCTTGCCGTAAGTTTCCTATCCCTTTTCCATTGGGATTCTGACTTTAATTCTCCTTTTCCTTGGGGATCTGGGGTCCAATTCTTTCCTAAAACATTTAATTAAAGTTAAGATCCTTTCCCTGAAATATTAACACCTTGCCGCACCCATAGACACATCCATTCATTCATATACACAATTTCAGCCATCATTTATCCCTCTCTACACAGACACCCCCATCTGTAGCCTTCATCGCCCTTCATACAAAATTCCGCACCCTATCCTCCACTATACATCCCTGTCATTCATCAATCCTTCACCATAACACACCACAACCTATTTTGACACCCTTACACCCTTGTGCCGTAGCCTAGCAAGGAAGAATGAGAGGAGAAGCAACCTTGGACGTTTTTGGCTATTCAAGTTGGATTGTTGGAACGTTTCTAGGTGTAATCTATCTTTTGTTTTCAATGTTTAATTTAAATTCTTTTTGCTTTGCTGTGAACATTAAAGGCTAAACTTGTTTTAGTTAGAGGAGACTTTGAAACCATGATTATATTTGTAATATGAATTGATTATTTCCAATTGTGATTTCATAAATTGTGAATGCAATTTACTTAACCGTTTGATTAAGAACTTATTCTTGTATGTTGATTAAGGAGGCCTATTTAGCTTGCATGCTTAAATTTGATGCTAGAATATAAGGGAGTTTCACATAATCGTTACAAACTTATAATCACAAGTAGTAAAGGTTGTTGGTCACAATCATGTTAAGTTAAATTCTTGGCATGAGTATCATGATGTCATAGTTACGAATGCTTTGTCAATGCTTATGATTTTCACGAAACTTAATGATCTTTGCTTGTGTCTCTATTATGCAGTTCATGTAGAGAACTTGGGAAGAATAATCTGGTTGTTGATGCTTTGTCCATCCAATTCAACGACTTAAGGAAAATCTGAGGGTTAATTAGTGATGTCATGGTTAATCTGGGGTGTTGAGGTTCATAGTTTATTGAAAAAGCAACTGGAAATCAATTTGTATGCAAGTGTGTCATGTGTGGAAAAAGACCCTCTAGCTAGCTAATCACCCATCCATTCACTCAATTTTGTGCCAAACTTTGTTTAAGTCTTTAAGTTACTTGTTTTCACTTTAATTTCGTCAAAAACCCAATCCCCTTTACTTTGTTGTGTCAAATTAGTTAGAATTTGTCCAATTTGTGTTTTTAAATGTTTTGAGTCAAGTTAAAGTTAAAATTCATCCAAATCACCCTTTAGAGTCTAGTTTGAGTCTATTTGATTGTTTTGTGCAGTTTTGAGTATTTTTAGTTTGTTTTGAGTCATATAAGTCTAGTTAAGAGTCTTTGAGTTTATTTTAGTGTTTTTAAGCCTAGTTTTGTATTTTTGAGTCAGTTTTTAGTAGATTAGCAATCCCTCCTAATCCTCAGCCTAGAACAATCCCTACTTACATCTTTACTACAATTGTCAATAAGAGGGTTTAATTTGAGTGCTATTATTTATCACATCAAAAGGTCGGTCAGGTTGCCCTGGAAACAGATTTGCTTGACTTCAATCTTCTAATATTCTTGTTGCTAATGCGAGAAAAAGAACTTCAGCACAATATGCATGGTGTTTTCTCCTTTGATGTATCCATTCTTGAGTTGTTTAATACAGGTTGCGTTATCTTTAAAGGTCATTGTAGGGGTGTCAACGAAGGAAGAAAGTTCGCATGTGCTTGAATGTGTTCAACAACTACTCTTAGCCAGAAGCATTCCCGAGTAGCTTCATGTAGGGCAAGAATCTCAACATGGTTTGAAAAAGTGGCAACTAAAGTCTACTTGGTTGACGTCCCATATATCGCAGTAAAAACATGGCTCGTTTAAGAACGCACCTTGTGTGGGTTGGATAAATGCCCTGTGTTAGCATAACCAACAAGGATTTGTAGGGATAAAACAAACGTAAATTTGTCATACCTTTAAGGTAGCTAAAGATCTCTTTAACACTTGTCTAATGTCTACATTTGGGCGCGTTGCTATATCTTGCCAAAAGATTAGTAGAAAAGAAGATATCAAGTCTAGTGCATTAAGCTAAGTACAATAAAGTGCCAAACACACGTAGATATGAAATTTCTGGTTCCAAAATCTCTTCCTCATCCTCCTTAAGACGGAAAGGATCTTGTTTAGCATCTAGCGGTTGAACAACCATAAGAGTAATTGTAGGCTTCACTTTTATCTTTATTAAAACGACGTCACACCTTCGACTAAGGTACTAGGATTCCATCCGAACAATGCTCGATCTCTAGGCAGAGACAATGTCGAATTTTCCCAAGATCTTTTGTCTTAAATCTGACTTCAAGTGTGCAGTACTTTTCTCAAGCTCTTTAAAAGTCCTAATGAGATTCATGTCATCGACATAAATTGCAATGATCGCAAATTCAGAATGTGACTTCTTAATAAACACACAAGGACATAACTCATTGTTCATATATCCCTGATTAATCAAATACTCACTTAGATGGTTATATCACATCCGCCCGGATTTCTTCAATCCGTAGAGTGAATGCCTTCATTGAATGGAGAGGGTGTTCCATGGTCTAGAACTATTTGATCTAGTCAATGTTAGCCATATAGGAACTTTCATGCATATCTAGTTTTTTGGAAACTACCAAACTGATAAGGTAGCGGAACATAATTACATCATTTACGGAAGAATACCTTTCGCCATAATCTGTGCTTTATATTGCCCTATTTCATTCATCTCATTACGCTTCCTTACGAAAACCCACGTGAAGCTAATGGGCTTCAAATGTGGTGGTGTAGGAACTACGAGCCCAAACACTTTACGTTTCGCAAGAGAATCGAGTTCGACTTGGATTGCTTATTTCTAGTTTGACCAATCGGTTCGACATTGACGTTCATCAACGAAACATGGTTCAATGTCATCGCTTAAGATAATCTCAGTAGCTATTGCATATGTTAATGCATCGTCGATTATCATCTCATTTTTATTTCAAACATCATCCAAGCTAGCATAATGAATCAAAATCTCTAGACTCTCGAAAGGTGGATTCGTCTCTTCCATGACGTTTCCATAATCTAGAATTTTCTCATGCATTGGATAGAATAAGTAAGCGATTGTCTGATTCATGGCGGGCTCATTGGCCTATGCCATGGTTTTCCTCTTTCGGGGTTGTAAATCCTTTGAACCAACAGTTCTGCCATGTTTCTGGGTATGAGCATATGATTGATTAGCTGCCAACATACGAGGGTCGGCCATAATGACGTCCCGACCTTCTAGGAGGAAGGTATGTCGTACATTTAGTACATCTATCTTTGCAGGGATATTTATAGCTGGTATATGTGATCTCATTATTCTCACTAGATCAGTAAAAGCATCTGGCATGCTCAGAGTAGCGCTTTGAAGATCTAGGATGTGTGGTACTTCAATCAAACTGGGCGGTGCAGGGATCTAAATAAGACAAAGTGAGAGTCATCCTGATTTGGACTTGCTAATATATGATGTTTCAGAGCATACTTGACTTAGCATGTTGGTCCGTTATAAAAGTAGTCGTACTTAGGGTTGGAGTTCAAAGCCACCTTCAGATGATTTTTGGATGGTCCTTTCGACTATTCTTTTGAATGGGGTAGAGCCCGGGTTTGAATGTTATAATCCACAACTCTGCTTGTTGTATAAACTTTCTAGAAGTCGAATAATGCATTTTACTTATGAGTCAGATCGCCATATGCCCGTGCCTGTAGCCCGCCAACAGTTATCGCGTTTATTACAGTTCGAGTCTCTCAAGTTGTTAACTTCAACGCGAACTAGGCTAAAGGAGACTCAGTTAACAATGTTGCTTTTAATTTTTAGATTTGCATTCATACGAAGTTATCAAAGTTTATGCATTTGTGTGGGATGAACAAGATATTCCATGCATTAAAAAGAAAAGAAAAGATAGAATAGGTATTCATAGATCAAAACTTCTTTTATTCATACCTAAAATAAGATTGATAAAAGGGGGGGGGTGTGATTGAATCCATAAAGAATTGTCTACATATCTCCAGGACGGAGAATCAAATCACTGGTGTAGTTATAAGAAAAAGATGATATGGTGTAAAAATAACATCAGGATCACTTTTAACGTTAAGCCTATGGTAAGGCGTTGGGAGATGAGTTCTTCGTGGACTTGTCTTCGTGCAGATGGCAGCGTTGTGATTGAGTCCAGAGTACTTTGCCTACATATCCCTAGAAGAGAATCAAACCATGTTTAGTTTGAATTACCTTTTTTTTTTTTTTTTACTTGATTTGGAGGTGATGGCGAAAGATCTATCTCAAGGTTATCGGCATTGGGTTTCTTGTGACTTTTCTCGTTGCTTTTCTATCTTTTGGAGTTTTTCACCCTTCATGGATGCAGTTTATGTAAAGGGTAGGTTTTTTTGCCGATCGTCAGTCTTATCATTAGTGTGTTTATCCAATCGATCCCTATCTTTGGTTTCAATTGAGCCTTATTTCCTTACTTTGTCTCTTACAAAATCCCAGCAATGCCCTTGATCTAGGAGCTCTTTGATGTGGTCCCTCAGCACTCGGCAACTTCTGGTGGCATGGCCATTTCTCTTGTAGTATTCGTTTGGATTCTTCTTTGCTAAGTGCTCTGATAGCGGCTTTAGGTGCTTAAGGAATGGTTTGTCCTTTATGTTATGAAGGATGTTATTGATTATGGTGTTCAAAGTTGTATACTGGTTTAGCGTCATGGAGAAGGAGGGGGTATGTCTTTGTCGGCCTTTCTTTTGTTAGTCTCCCTAGAATAATCTGATTCAACTATTGTTCTTTTGCTTTTTTCAACCTAGTCAGTCAGAGCATCTATAATATCAAAGAACTCTGCCAAAGTGGCGTAATCATGCTTTCCTTTGTTAAGTTTCTGAGAAAGAGGTGAATGGATGTACAACCCTTGTTTGAACGTCATAATGGCTAACTTGCCATCAGGTTTCTCCACTTCTGCCAGTTCTGCTTGGAAGCGCTTTAGGTAGGTTCTGAGGCTTTCATCCTTAAACTGAGGGACCATTCGGAACATAGCTTCGTGACACTTATGAATGTCTCGGTATACCGAATAAATTTTTGTGAGCATGTCATCGAAACTTTCAAAATAGTTGACGGACCTGGTTGGCAACTACGAATACCATTTCATTGTGGGTCACACGAGAGTAGATGGGAACATCTTGCACATCCATGCATCATCATTGTTGTCTAGTGCCATGACATTCCAGTAATGCCTGATGTGGTAGTTGGGGTCGAAATTGTCACGAAACGACTTGAACCTTGGCTGGGAAAACTTTTTCGATGAAGTTACATCCTCAATTGCCATTGAAAGCAGTGTCTTAACCTGGATTGTAAGCCTATTTGGAATAAAAGGTTGATCGCACCTAGCTAAGCTTATATGATTTTCTTTGTCCAGAAGTCGTTACTCTTGGCCCTAGAAGACTCAGACTTGTCGAATCTCTAATAACGGAGCTCTACCCTTAGCGTTCCCATGGCGTTTGAAGGGGGATTATATGGGTTTTGTGGTTACCCCTAAGAAATTGTTTTAGCAACTTTACCATTGTGTAGCGGATCTCTGCTCAGATTAATGATATTTGCCAACGTCGGAACAACAAAAGACATTATGGGGTTTCCTTTAAGGGTTATGGTGCTTATGTTTCTGTATCCAAAAACAAGGGTTTGGTTTCATGGGGTTGTTCTGCTTGAATTCTCCAAGTTCTTCATATGCCTCTCCATGTCTACAAAGTTTGAGTGACTTTCCGCTCGAGTAGAGGTTTAGTTCTTTTTAGCTTTTCGACAGAGGGGTTGATCTTGGTTAAAGTCTCCCAAATCTGGTCCATAGAGGGAGGTGATATGTTGGCGGGATTTTCGCCATTCCCATGTGTGGTGGCTCCCTGCAGGTCCTTACTTACCCCAAGGGTCGCAATGACTTATGGTGGCAGGTTGTTTATTCCAAGAATGACTGATGCGTCAGAATGTGGGTTATCCGCACTAGTGCGATTAATGCTAAATGTCAATTTGGCAAAATGATTTGGCCGAAAGGAATATGAGTTATACGCTCAATGAAAGAACCAATTGTGGAACCAGATTTGTGCACCCAGATTCGTGCACCGCCATGAGTGGTGGTTATGCACAAACTTTAGCAACCTGTAAAACAGTAAACAACCATGAGTAAGCCTAAAACAGGAAGGTATACTGGCCAAATGATCCCCAACGGTCAAGTAGTGAATGATTTTAAACTCAAGTAGTGAGCAAGAGAATCAAGTGTTTTAGATTGCACTACCAAAGATGAACCTCAGATGGTGTATTTATATCGTGGGAGAGAGACCTTTTTAGGATAGAATCCTCATTATAAGTCAGGAAAATCCTAAAGGATATCTAAAAGTAGATATTGCACCTTCTTAGGAATTGTGATTACTTGCGATGCACACCAATTCCTAGATTGTAGGAGTTTCAAGACTTATAAGATCTGATTGTGCCCACATTTTGGATCAGATCACGTGTCTTGCGAAACCACCATGGTCATCCAGTGGCGTCGCTAAAACTCTACCTATTGCCCTAGAACAAGGTGATGGTGGCACTACTGCTCCATCTGATATAGCTCGGCATGGAGCTAAAGAGTCCATGACCGAACTTCTAAGGTAATTGTATTGGAAGCAGCTTACTTCAACCCTGAAAAATTATGGTCCCACAATTAGAATTGTACCCATATTATATAGAGAGGTTTAACAAAACACTCCCGGTACTGTTCACTTTTAACGAAAAACCACATTTATACCTTTCCCTAGTACTGTTCACTATACATTTAAAAAGGGCTTTTCATTAAAAGAGAAGTTTTTTTAGATTATGAATTTGTATGATATGTGCATATTGTGATTTGATGCGGTAGACGCTCAAGTAAGTACCAGGTGAGTTATAGGTTGTTTATGTGAATTGATGATTATGTGAGATGTGTTAAGAGCTCATAAACCTGCACCCCGGTGTTAGTGCTCCCGCTCAGAGTTAGGGCACAGTCCTTCACGTGATGTTCATCTCCCGCACTATATGTTCACCTTGGATCCAAGTTAGGTGCACAGTCCTATCCTATAGACCACTATAGGTGGTTTCAACACGTAGGTGACCCGCGATCATTCGCACAGTCTTCACGTGATCGTAGCACCTGAGCATATTTATTTTACACCTAGTCCTGTCGTACAGACCACTTTAGATGGTTCTGACTCGTGTGCAAGTATAGTTGTTGAGATGTGGATTTGAACCGTACAGGTCATGTTAGGTGACTTCGGCTGACATATCATTCGCATTGATTTATATCACCTGGCGTACATATATTTGATGTTGAGATATTCGACATGGCATATTTGTGAATTTTGGCTATTCTGAGCATGGTTGTGGTATAGTTATGTATTCCATTTTTTGGGAAATTATATAGGTTTTACGGCGAAAGGTTAGAACTTTTGAGAAATGAAATGATTTTGAAAAGCTTTGTTTTTGCCCACTCACACTTTCTGTTTTGCGCCCCTTCGGGTTCTAGTTAGGAGTGCTTTTTGGTGGCTTGCAAGGAATCCACGGTAGCTCTGACATATTATCACCATTGTAGGATTACCTTTGGTGTTGTATAATTAGTATTCGTCTTGCTGAACTGCACTTAGACTACTTATGCTCTAGTTGTGAATTCACACTTATTTCGTCTCGCACCTTAACTTATTTAGTGCTCTAGTTAGTTTGGTTTTTATTTATTCGCATTTCTTGTATTATTATTGCTTCCGCACTGTGCACATAGCTACGTCACCCTCACGTGACGGCCAGCACGCCTTGATTTTGGTTGGGGTGCGTCAGAAATGTAGATAATTGAGTTGAGTTGGTTTTTTTTATTTTTTTTATAAGTGAGGGTAGTGTACAAACTAATTTCTGAGTGTAACGAGATAATTAGAGTTAAATAAACTAGTATGTAAGTATAGAGAGTAAGTCGTGTGTACACAAACAAAACATGGATATAAATAAAATTTCTCTTACCATATTTGGTTGTGGATTTGGATGGGATTCCAAGTAAGTCATTTCACGCTTATCCTTATTAATTTTGTATTAGGTCTATATTATCCTTAGTATCTAGTCACTTCAAATTCATAATAAACATAGTAATTATTTTTACATGGTATAGTTAATATTTATGTAAATTGTATTTATTAATTTTTTAACTATGGATATACATTGTATTTCTTTTTTAATAATCTGTAGACATTGCATTTAGCCTGCGAATTTTTCTTCTTTAATTTCCCAGAAGGATCTTATTTAGTCCAAATTTAAACATTATTTCACATGGATTTTAGATAATAAACAGGCCAAAATAATAATATACACGAATGACGAATGGTGCAGGTCAAAGAATCAAAGACAATTTTATAGCAAGACAAAACAAAAAATATAGGTAAAGCCTTAAAGGGCCGGCACCTATACGTGTCTCTGTCACCATGTAAATACCACAATTTCGTTTTTTTCTTTTTTTCTTTTTTTTTTTTTCAGTTCACATATAATTTCTCTCCTCTCTTTTTTCTACTTTTTTTTTATACAAATTTTTTTAATTTTCACTGGGAAATTTTTTTTCTACGTTTTACTTTATCTGGGAAATTTTTTTCTACTTTTTTTTATACCGCTTTGGGAATTTAGTTAATTCAGAATCTTCTTCGTAATTATCGCATGTATTATAATAATGTAATTTGAAATTATAATTAATATAAAATTCCCACCTAAATAGAATTTAATATAACCTTATATGTATTGTAATATTTCCCCACACATTAATACAAGGAGCTATATTTCTAGCCATGCCTAAATTGTATATAAAGGAGCAAACATAGAGACACGGAAACAGAGAGACTGAGGGATATCACTCAAACTTTGAGCTTCTTCTCCCCTCCTCTCTCTGTTTATATTAATTCCCTGTTTCTTAAGTGAGTGAATGGTGAGTCATCACAAAGCATAAGAAAATCATGGTGCTGGGTTTGGTAGTGGGTGTGGGAACGGGACTGGCTTCCATTTGGATGTTACTTCTGTCGAGCTTTGTTGGACTTGTGGCCTTCTGGTGGCTTATCAAGAATGCAAATCGGTTGCTGTATGAAACCCAGCTGGGTGAAAGGCGGTACTCCCTCCCACCTGGTGACTTGGGCTTGCCCTTGATTGGCAACATGTGGTCCTTCCTCAGAGCTTTCAAGTCTAACAATCCTGAGTCCTTTCTCGACAAGTTTGTTTCCAGGTCAATTTCCACCTCTCTTTCTCTATCTATTTGTCTGTTTTGCTAAAGTTATACTGTTCTTCTTATGTTGTTTGATATTCAATAAAAAAATATAACTTCCAGTACGAATTTACAGTATCTGCTACATTCTCGATATATACTGCATTCTCTATGCGGTATTGTAAATTGATGTTGAATTTACCAATATGGCCCAACAAGGGAAAGTTTGTGCTGTACGTCTGTCTTACCATACGTAACCTTAGTGAAGTAGAGAATAAACAATGTTACCAAAAAAGTTTTTTTTTTTGAACAAACGATATTATCTACATTAAGAAGAGAGAGTGAGCTTAACTTCACAATGAGTTAGTAATAATGTGATTCAAATTCTCTTTTAATAAGAATCGAATCCAAGACCTCTCACTTCCAAATAAAGATAAATATATCATTAAATCGTAATACTAAATGGTACAAAAAAAACATTTTATAGTAAGCCATTTTTTTCACTTTTACTGTCACATTTGTAACCGAAGGTTTTTTCTTGTAATTTGCTTTTGTAACTGATTTTTCTGTGCATATTTGACACTTGTAGAGGACAGTCTATACAAGATGTGGGTCACTGCGCACCACACTTCATGCAAATACTCCCAAATTTTCACCGTTCCTTATTTTGTATGTTTTCTGCACAAAAGCCCTTGTTTTTTTTTTTTTTTTTTTTAATAAAAAACCCTTGGTTTTGGCAGTCAATCCCCAACCGTTACTCGTGATCTTCAGCAGTGCCCCACATGCTTATTCAACCCCACAATGTGCATGCTTAGGAAGGCTCAATGCCTTCTGCTACAATAATTTCTTATGTCGTGTAAATTATTCTCTTAACAAATATATTTCACACATTCTCTTAGTTTTTACAGTACTTGTAAATTGTTCACATAGGATTTTAAACTAAAACTATCGAAAAAGTAAGTTGAATTTGTGTCAAGCACATATGTTAACATGACGGGTTTTTATTTGACCCTTGATAAGACGGGCTTATCTCCTCCTTCTATGTCCCACACACTAATTGTACATGTGGGAGTCATAGACAGACAACGTGTGGCGCATGTTAAACCAAATTGTCCATGTGGGATGCTAAAACTATAAAATATCCCAAATCATGTTTACAAAAAATTTGAGTTTAACAATAAACATTAAAAGAAAAGATGTTTTATGTTTTATATGTGTAGCATCTCTTTCCTCGACAAAATTGTATCATAATTCATTTTGTGGTTTTACCAGAGGCAGGTTTTAATGAGGTTATTCTTTTACGCGTCTAATTGATACTTGTCTAATGAAGATTCAATTCACCTTAAATAAAGAAAAATAAAATAAAATGGTTTTAGAGTTTAGTTTTCGATGGGTTTTACAAGTGATCACCCATCCAGGATTGGAAGAAGTGCTATATGAGGACTTCGAGATCAAATCTAATATGTTTCTTTCCATTCCTCGCGAGCCACTTATTTCTCCGAAACAAGAGATGTGAGAATGTATTCATTTTTGTAATGCGATGATTTGGTAAAGTTGTTGATATTTTGAGTTAGTAGCCTACTTTAATTTCAATATGCTTCCCCCTTGTCATCAACTACTTGGCATTTTCTGACCAAATAAACTATTTGGCATTTAAGTGCAAAAGTGAGATATAATGGAGACTCATTCGGAATGACGATGTGGGACTCCATTTCCAAAAATTAAGAATAAGTTCCCACCTTGTTGAGTTGATTGACTAACTGCTTTTTCTCCAAGTTATTCTCTTTAGAAATTGCTTTTAATATTCTTCGTTCTTTTTTCCCTTTTCTAAAATAAAAAACTAACAGAATTAAAAAGTTTAGAATTAAATAATATATATGGATGCTAGAAAACGGAAAGGGATCCCTTCCGCCTAATCCACTAAATCAGGAAATCCGTGTTATTGAAATTTGTTCTAACGGCTATAAACAGAGACCCATTTTAAAAATTATAATAACTTCAGTTGTTGGATCAAATTTCAATGACACAGATTCCTTAATTTGGTGGATTAGTAGGAAGGGATTCGGAGAGGATCCCTTTCCCTAGAAAACTACCCTGAAATAACAAGTTGACATTGTGGCCGGCACTATAGTCTGTGAGATTTAGAAGCAGCAAATATTTTTGGTCCAAACTTGCATGCTTTTGTAGGGTCACCATGTAGCAATTGATGAGCTTGAGGTTTCATCATAAAACTAATTGGTTATATAGGGAGTAGCCCAAGATCATATAAGCACATAACAAGCCTTGTCCCTCACCGATGTGGGACAACTCTCAACAACAATGTGTCACACTCATTTTTTATTAGTGTCGGATGCAGTGCACCTAATGCACCCAATACAAATTGGTAAATGGATGAAAGAACATTATTCACATTGTACCATAATGTTGAACAATGTGAATGGAAGAGTTTCTTAATTTTTGACACATAAGCCCTTCTTTGGTTGACTAATTTCATTTGAATTATTGACAGTTAATTATCGGCTTAGTTTCAATCGTTTTGTGTGTGCAATATGTTTCTCCGATTTGACTAACTTCAGTGTAACTTTGTTGCCTTGTCAATGAACAATGCAGATTTGGGAAAACTGGAATCTACAAGGCCTTCATGTTCGGGTTCCCAAGTATCATTGTTACAACGCCTGAAACAAGTAAAAGAGTTTTGACTGATGACGATGCATTCAAACCCGGGTGGCCTGTTTCTACTGTGGAGCTAATTGGAAAGAAATCATTCATTGGTATATCTTACGAAGAACACAAACGTCTAAGGAGACTAACAGCAGCTCCAGTCAATGGTCATGAAGCATTGTCTGTGTACATGAAGTACATTGAAGAGATTGTCATAACGTCCTTGGAAAAATGGTCCAAACTGGGACAAATAGAGTTCTTAACTCAACTCAGAAAGCTTACCTTCAAGATTATTATGTACATCTTTCTTAGCTCAGAGAGCGAGCCAGTCATGGAGGCTTTGGAGAGGGAATATACAGTACTTAACTACGGAGTTAGAGCCATGGCAATCAATCTTCCGGGCTTTGCTTACCATAAAGCACTTAAGGTGAGGAACTGATAAGTTGGGTTTTTGTGTTTCATAACTTGGACAGTGGTGTTTGTAATTTTTTAGCATTTAACCGAGTTATTTCCATTTTAGGCTCGGAAAAATCTTGTTGCTATATTTCAATCAATTGTCGATGAGCGAAGAGCTCAAAGAAAGTCCGGAAACTACTATGTAAATAAGAAAGATATGATGGACGCTCTGCTGGATGTTGAGGATGACGATGGAAGAAAACTTAACGATGAGGACATTATAGATGTACTGTTAATGTACTTGAATGCAGGCCATGAATCTTCCGGCCATACCATAATGTGGGCTACCGTTTTCCTACAAGCAAACCCAGAAGCTTTCCAGAGAGCTAAGGTATTTGAATTAACATATTTTTCGGTAGTTCATCTTGAATGTAGTTTTTTCTTTGTCTCATTTTTCTTTTGAATATTAGGGGACTGATTTACCTGTGCAGGCGCGTTGTCACAATTCACCATAGCCACAAATTTTAGCTTTCATTTTGCATTCGTAATCAATCCACTTAGATTAGCCCGCATGTGTCAAATTAATAGATATTTATGTTGTTAAGATTGTTCAATGAAGAGATGTTATCGTTTCCTTGATATCTTTTGACGAATTCTGGTTTGATAACTCTTGAATACTTCAAATGGATTTGGTAATCATGTTTGGACGAATTTAGGCTGAGCAAGAGGAGATTCTCAAGAGGAGGCCACCAACGCAGAAGGGCTTGACACTCAAGGAATATCGAGAAATGGACTATCTTTGCCAGGTACCAAAATATGGCTTCATTTTCAATATTTTTTTTTATTCAGCTGTTGCCAAGTGGTTCCAGCTAACTGTTTTAAACTCCATAGGTGATTGATGAAACTCTTCGCGTGATAACATTCTCACTCACCGTCTTTCGAGAGGCAAAGAAGGATGTCAAAATAAACGGTAGGTTAAGATTTTTTTTCATATGTATTTTTACTCTGCATACATATCTTCACTCGTTTCTCATTTTTCTTCAAATAACTGCTAGACCTCAGAAATTTACTTAATATTTGGCTTTCAGGTTATAGCATTCCCAAGGGCTGGAAAGTATTGGTTTGGTTCAGGAGCATTCACTATGATTCTGAATTATATCCAAACCCAATGGAATTCAGCCCTTCCAGATGGGATGTAAGTTTTTAAGCACTATAATTTACTAATAATTATGACAAACAATAATTTGTACTTACATCTGACTTGGTTTATTGCTTTCTGCCGGCCCAGAATTTCACACCGAAAGCATTTAGTTTTCTTCCCTTTGGAGCTGGAAGCCATCTGTGCCCTGGAAATGATCTTGCTAAGCTGGAAATAGCTATTTTCCTTCACCATTTCCTCCTTAATTATAAGTGAGTACTCTTAACCAATTGCCTCTCCATGACTAAAATTGGAAAATCGGTTGTTATATTTTTAATCATCTTCTAATGTTTCGGTGATTTGACCAATGCTGCAGGATGGAACGCACTAATCCGGGATGCCCCTTGATGTACTTGCCTCATACTAGGCCTAAAGACAATTGCGTGGCAAAAATCAAGAAATGTGGATCTGCAGGGGCATGAGAGCATTGAGAGAACAAGAGAACTAAGTACACAGATTAAGGTATATATTTCATACGTAGGTTATAAAAAAAACAGCGTTTTTTACGGCCTAATATATTTGACCTAGGTCATATGATTTTAGTTGGCAAGTTTTGAACTTGGATCCTCTGTCCATCTGTTACCAGACCAGGAGCTATGCCAGCAACTAATCCTTACTAAGAAGTGTGGCTTCCGGGGAGTTTTCGTGCAGCAGCTAGCTAGTTTTAGTAGTTAATTTAGAGTTTATTTATGTTTCAGTGGGAAAGAGAGCCTAGCATACAAACTAAGCTATAAGAGCTGGTACTTGTACATCTGCACGCTTGTTGAATGTGTAACCTTGTTGTCCTCGCTTAATAAAACTGCTGGACATTGTACCAAGCACTTTTGTACCTTTTTTTTTGATAAATTTGGACAACGGATTTCTAAGTAGCAAGGAATTTACGATAAGTTAACTAGAATTGCACTGCTCATGAGCACTATAAAGTCACCAAACAAACACAAATGATATTCTTACTATCTACTTGTACCATAATTTGTATTATTTCTCTAATAGAGATGAGACCCACGTGCGTTGGCAGGCCCCTATCTCTTTAGAGAGATTTGCAAACGGCACATTTCAAGTAATCCCAGACTTTACTCAGCCCTTTATGAAAGTGATGCTTCAGGTTTTGGTATTGGAGTTGTATTACAGAAAAATGGAAGGCCTATTGCCTTTACCAACAAGTCTTTGAGTGTTAGAAATTAATCTCTATCTACTTATGAAAGAGAATGAGGGCTATCATTCATTCAATTAAGAAATGGCAATCATATTTAGTGGAAAGGCATTTTATTATCTAAACAAATCATCATGGTTTGAAGTTTTTCTTGCAAAATAGAGCCAATACTCCTTTTCAATAGAAGTGGGTCTCTAAATTTCTTGGTTTCGACTAGCTATGTGATACAGTACAAACAAGGGTGTGATAATCAAGTGGCTGATGCCTTCTCTAGAATCCCTAGGGATGCACAAATGGTTCCACCAGATTCTCAACCTTCTCACATGGAATTCCTAGCTATTTCTTATCCATATCTCAGTTGGATGGATGATTTGAGAAGACATAGTGAACAAGATTCTTGGATTTTGGCAAAAATACAAGAAGTGCAAAACATCACAGATTCATCTACACTCAAATCTTTTGAAATACTAGGTTGACAATGGGTTCCTAAAGTACAAGTACATAATTGTACTAAGTCCCACTAGCTCTTGGAGACAAACTGTATTTGAAGAACATCATAATAGTCCTTCTGCTGGAGACAAACTTTGGCTCCAGCTGGATTAATTCACCCTCTGCCAATTCCTTCTAGAATGTGGTCTGATATCTCAATGGACTTCTAGAATGTAGAGGTAGAACAATTATTTGGGTTGTAATTGATAGGCTTTCTAAATATGGGCATTTTGTATTATTTTCACACCGATTCACTTTTGCATCAGTTACCAATCTCTTTGTTGAATATATTTTTAAGCTTCATGGGATGCCAATCTTTATATTCAATGATACAGATCCTGCGTTTATGAGTGCTTTCTGGAGAGAATTTTTTGCACTACCATCCTCAAACTGATGATCAAATAAAAGTAGTTAATAAGTGTGTGCAGACATACTTAAGGTGTTTTTGTAGTTTTCAACCTAAGATATGGTCTATGTGGCTACCCTAGGTAGAATGGAGCTATAACACAACTTATCATTCTGCTACAAAACTATCTCCATATAAAGTGGCTTATGGTCAACCTCATCCATCTCTTCTTGTCTATTAAGCTGGTACTACTAAGTTGGAAATGGTTAATAGAAGTTTGTTAGAGAGACAAACTGTTGTCACTGCTTAAAACTAATTTGGAAGTTGCTCATGTGAGATTGGTACCTTATCAATAGATGTCATTGGCTTCTCACCCTTCCATAAGTAGCAACCAAAATTTTATGGTCCCTTGTGAAATATTGGCTAAGATCGGTCCAATTGCTTACAAATTAAAGCTTCCAGCAACATCCAAGTTACACCCGGTTTTTCATGTTTCTTGTATAAAGAAACATTTGGGTGCTGCAATTCAACCTATACTGTTCATTCACAAGTGATTACAAATGCTGATATTTTACAAGATGTACCATTGGCAATTTTTGATAGAAGGATGATTAAAAAGGGCAATACTGTAGTCACTGAAGTGTTAGTTCACTGCCAGAATCATACTCCAGAAGAAGCTACTTGTGAAAGCTTCTCAGATTTGAAGATCCGATTCCCTAAAGTGGTTTAGTTGTAATGTTCTTCAGTTGTTCAACTTGAGTTTTACACTATTTTTAAGTCTTGTTTTACAAGACTCATTTGAAGGGGGAAGTTGGTTATTTGGTTTTAATTAGAGATAAGATTGTTACTAGGTTTCTTAGTGGCTAAGATAGCTAGCTGCAATATAAGGAAAGTTGTAAGAGAAAGCAGTTGTTGTAAAAGTTGAATATTGTAATAAATACATATTGTTACTGTTACATTGAGTAAGAAGTGAAGTTGGGGTTCTATCATGGTTTGGTACATACGATTGGATTGGAAGTTGAGGATGCAAGTGAATGGTTTTTCATTTGGAGGGAATCAAAAGATGATTAGCTATGAAGGAATTTCATCCCTTCTAATCCTACCATTTTAAGGGGGATTGGAATGGATAATCTTTCTTCATGAGTAATCCATCTTTTATTCTTTTAAGTGGTCATAATTTTATATTCTCCCTTCACCATACTTTTAATTCACCATGTATCAAGGTAGCCCTTAATGTAGTTGAATCATTACATTCTATGTTTTTAGGCATTTGAGTGTTTAGTTGAATTATTTTGAGTTTTTAGCCCTTTTACTAAAGATTAATATATTTGGGTGGATAACTTACTAAATAAGTGTGACAATCGAACAGTTGGTCCTATTCAAGTATGATCACCTCTATTAAAAAAAATGTAAGGTTAAACTGAGTTTACTACTTTAAAATTTTTTATTTTCCAATATTTAGTACATGAAATTTTTTTTAATCCTAATATGATACTGTAAACACGAAAAATTCCTGAAACAAGAAACAAGAATACGTGCACAAAATATATTTTTTGTGTTTAATGATTTTTGGGTTACAATCTCTTTGTAATTTGATCCTCTGATTCTATCTTCGTAGGGTGTAGGTTTGTGGATGAGCTATTGATCCAAAGGGCCGTTGGGGCTTGATCTAAGGATGAACGGATGATGAACACTTTCTTCAAGGGGCCGTCGGGGCTTGATCTTGAATAATGGTTGGGTGGATTTCTTCAAGGGCTTTTGGGCTTGATCTTGAATGAACGGATGATGAACGATGAACACTTTCTTCAAGGGCCGTCGGGGCTTGATCTTGAATAATGGTGGAAGTTCTTCGAGGGCCGTTGGGGCTTGACCTTTGAAGGAGGATTTGACGAAGAACGAAGAGTGTTTTCTTGATCCTTCGGGATTTGCTTGAGAGCTTTAGAGTTTCGAGGCTTCAAGGTTTTGGTGTGATGTAAATTCCTTTCTTTCTTTCTTTCTTCCTTTCTTTCTTTCTCCTTCCTCCAAAATGAATGCCTTGGCTTCCTATTTATAGAATTCCAAAACTTGATTTTTGGATTTAAATAATCAGATGAAATAAATCATTTCTGCCAGGTAATGACACGTGTCCTATTTGATGACTTTTCCAATTTATTTCAATTTTTCGTTGAGTCACACACTACATGTAAAATTTATGTGACACGTAAGCGTTGAAATTTTAATTATTGGTTAACATTCATTTCACCGAAATTTCGATGTCTACAAATGCCCCCACTTCAAGGCGCGTCGTTGACATGTGCTTGTCACGTGTATGAGATGCGTTTTGAAGTTCCTTAATGTAGATGTCGATCCAAGGGCCGTCGGGGCTTGATCTTGAATTAGGCTGGAAATTTCTTCAAGGGTCATCGAGGCTTGATCTTGAGTTCGACTGGAAGATTTTCTGGTTTCCTCCAATCGTTGATTTTCCACAGGCTTAACCTTGAACTGGGCTGGAGATTTCTTCAAGGGCCATCGAGGCTTGATCTTGAGTTCGACTGGAAGATTTTCTGGTTTCCTCCAATCGTTGATTTTCCTTTGTGCTACTCTTGAACTGGGCAGCAGGATTCTTTTGGTCTCCCCCCGAAGGTCTACGAGCGGTTTCAGGATA
This sequence comes from Pyrus communis, assembly GCF_963583255.1. NCBI lineage: Eukaryota > Viridiplantae > Streptophyta > Magnoliopsida > Rosales > Rosaceae > Pyrus > Pyrus communis. Next base: position 20,045,543 of record NC_084812.1, read on the forward strand.
TGGCAGGCAAGTACAAGGTGGAGGTGCTGACCTGTTTCTTTGTTCAATCTTTCCAATTCGTATTGAAGAGGGTTGGAAAGATTGAAGTTTCCTTGTCCCTTCTCTGGCAGTGTATCAACCGTTGAAGATGACTACTCGAGAGCAATACTAGGTAAGCAATCAGGAATAGATTCCAGGTAGTCGGTTTCAGATCGGAAGACTGACTCCAAGTGCCGCTGACTGCTCTCTTTCACTTTGCCATGCGAGTAATAACAAGGACTAAAGAAAAGACAGGGAAAAAGCATGATATGAGATACCTTTGCTTTCGAAGAAGCAGCGAATGAATCAGCACATATATTTGTTGTGCTTGTCTCCACATGCTTCGATGTATCATTTTCGCTTGCCTTACTTGCTCCCCTTTGCAGAAGTGGTATTTCCTTATGCAGGTTTAGCATCTTCTCTTGTAGTATTTGTCCTCCGATGCAGGAGTTGAATGCAACCTTTGCATCTAAATGGTGCTTCACTCCTTGGTGGCAACTGGTTTGAGTGGAGGTTCCGACATATTGCTTCCTCTGTCCTTGTCTTGGCAGGTGAGAACAAGGGCAAAGGAAAAGATAGGGAAAAAGCATGATATGAGATACCTATGCTTTCGCCCTTGATGATATGAGATACCTTTGCTTTTGAAGAAGCGGTGAATGAATCAGCCCATGCTTCAATCTATCGTTTCCTCCTGGGTTATCTGTACTCCAGGCATCTGGTGTCTTCAAAGGTTGAATAGGTTTTCTCAAGGGAAGAAGAAGAATTGAGTATTTCGAGAGGCTTTGCTGGGAGTGCGCCCTCAGAGGTGAGGAAGAGTTGGGCATTTTCTTCAGGTCTGCCTTGCCATAAGAGATGAAGGTCGACATGTATAGGGATTTCTCAATAGCAAGTGGTGGTACCGTTCTTTTACCCTTGTCGACAAACGTCTCTTCGATATCTGAACGACGCCTCTTCGATTTCTGAACGACGCCTCTTCGATTTCTGAACGAGCGCCACTTTTGACAAAGTTGCACGCGTTTTCTGAAAAGCAGAGAAAGCGTCGCCGAACTTTGCGCTTGTCGGCTAAAGACGTGTAGTTGCGATGATGGCCTCCACGTGTTCTCGACTTTGTCAGATATCTTTTGACAAAGTTGAACGCGTTTTCTGAAAAGCCGCGAACGCGTCGCCAAACTTCACGCAGGAAAATCCGGATTTTTGAATCGGTGGTCGTGTCGCCTTGGCTTTTTATAGCGGTATTGATCACCCCAACATTCACCCTCTGAAGATTGCCCATTCTTGAAAAATTGTCTCCGACCCTTTGAAATTTTTTTTTTTTTTTTTTTATCCCTTCTCTTTGAACACCTTTGAAAAATGACTAACTCATCGAACCTTTGCTTAGATTTGAGTCTCAGCAGCGATCCGGTTGTGCCCCGTCAAGGTAATGTATGGCGCCCTTCTTTTTTATCTTCTAACGGTCCTCTTACAGGTGAAGACTCTGTGATAAAGGACGCAACAACAGCTACGATAGTAGCTAGGAACCTCCTCACTCCTGAAGATAGTCGGCTGCTTTCAGGACGGTCCGATGAGTTGGCCGTTCAAGAGTCCCTCGCTCTCAGTGTTCAGTGCGCAGGCTCTGTGTCCAACATGGGCCAACGCCTACTTGCTCGCTCCCGCCAAGTTGAATCCTTGATGGCGGAGGTGGAAAGTCTTAAGCAAGAGATCAAACTGCTTAAGTACGAGAATAGAAGTTTGCATGTGCTTGCAAATAACTATTCGTCGGGCATGAAGAGGAAGCTTGATGAGCTGCAAGAATCCAATGGTCGAATGCAAAGTGACCGTCACAGGCTTGCGACTTTCTTCCAGAGGCACCTTTTTCCTGGGTCATCTAGCGTTCCACCCAGTATTGAGGCCTGGAATGCTCTAGCTTCAATGCCTCCCGCTCCGATGCCTTCTGCTCCGATGCCTTCCGTTTCTAGAGTTTTGCCAAGTAATGGGGCTTCACGTGAACATCCTTTGTGAAAGCTCCATCTTTTTTTTTTTTTTTTTTTTTTTTTTTTTTTTTTTTGTACACACTTGTAATTTCTTGGAGATTAATGGACATGCTTTATTTTATTCAGTGTATTGTGCTAAATACAGATAAAACATATACATCACCGTCCATCATCATTCCTTTTTATTTTTTTTTATTATTTATTATTATTATTATTATTATTATTTTTTTTTTTTTTTTTTTTTTTTTTTTACTTTTCTTTGCTTTCGGTGGCACTGATCCACCAAGATAGATCCCTTTTTTTTTTTTTTTTTTTTTTTTTTATTATATTTTTTTTTCTTTGCTTTCGGTGGTGCTGATCCACCAAGATAGATCCCCTTTTTTTTTATTATATTTTTTTTTTCTTTGCTTTCGGTGGTGCTGATCCACCAAGATAGATCCCTTTTTTTTTTTTTTATTATATTTTTTTTTTCTTTGCTTTCGGTGGTGCTGATCCACCAAGATAGATCCTTTTTTTTTTTTAATAATATTTTTTTATATATATATTCCCCACATGGTGCAGGGAGGAAATTGCAGAGGAGCTTGGAGTAGTCAGTGGATGCTGTTGCTGCGGCTATGGAGTTTGGAGAGCTGAAGCAACGGAGTTCGGAGAAAGTCTTGGGGTGTAAGTTGACAAACTTTGGTTTTGTCAATTCATTCAAAGGCAGCAGCAGAGGCAAGCAGATGGATGAGGTCTTTGGGTGTGAGTTGACAAACTTTGTTTTTGTTAATCACATTCACAGGCAGCAGCCATGGCGGAGGTGCAGAAGCAGCCAGGGCTTGAAGTAGTGCAAAGCGTCGAGCTTGACGATCGGCTAGTCGTTTGACAGCGGCCACTGAGCACAGCCACTACACACCCATTGCACTGCCTGCCGTTGTGGACGAAGCGGACTTATTCTCTTCACCCGTGGATACACCTGTTAAGCTTTGCAGAGACTGATCAAGCTCTCAACATGCCATGACTGCTTCCATTGTGTCAACTCGAACATGTTGCCGCAATTGTTTTTTTTTTTTTTAAAAATGAAGCAAATCAAGGTCTTTCTCATCCATGACTCCAACATCCTCATCGGCTCCCGAGTACTTGTCTACCACGCTCTATGACTACACAAGCTGCTCGTTGATCCTCGGCAACTGATAGACCGACGTCGCGATCCTTAAGCACGACACGTATGCTGACACAAAATGCTTGTACAGACGATGTTCCGCGATGTCGGCTTTGAACACATCAAACCTGTAATCGTTCTCTTCCTTGCTCACGCACAACTTGCCGTATTTGTGTTTGAAGGGTGAGAAGTGTTGCTCAGCTCCGATCAGAACAACCCTGTACGAACCAAAGCCAGAAATCACAAAAAAAGTTTTTGCAGCCTCAGCACAGGCCATGAGTGTGTGGACGAGTTAGACGCCGATTTCTTGTGAGTCGACCAGAACCAGAAGTCGAGTCAGATCGGATACAGTGCCGGAGACTGCAATCCCGCCAGAATCATACCCAATTGAGGTCCTTAATCACTTTCTTGCACTCTCGGTCTCTGACAACGAATGTGCTGACAGGGACGCCGCCTTGCCAGGGATAGCCCTGAGATCGTATTCAGAATCATCGCTGAAAACTCGACTCCGCTGGGAATTGGAGAAGCTCATCGAGGTTATCGACGAGGACTGAGCCGGAACGAGAAGAGGGTCGTCGATTGAGGGCATATCGTCGCCTGTGTTGAGCTCAGAGAGCATGCTCTGGACCCAATAGCTGAGCAAATCGCATGGAACTGGCCCAGCTTGAGTAGTCTCAGCCTGGGGCACTTGGACCCGAGCACTTCCAGCGCCAACCCACTGTCTCTCACGTTGTTACACACACCCAGCTCCAACTCTTCCAGCAGCGGAAGCCCCGAGAAGAAGTCGACTAACGCCGCCGTGATGGATTTGATCTCGTTGGCCTTGAAACCTTCGGTAAACGACGTCGTCAAGAGATTGAGCTTGGTGAGAGATCAAGCCACGCCGGGATGGATTTCGATGGTGTGGGTCCTCACGATGAGGGTTTTGCGAAAGCGGGCGAGGACGCTGGCCATGTACATCTCCTTATCGTCAGTGAAACCGCCATTGGATTCAGGGTCGGAGAGTAGCGGAAAAATCAGGGGCAGATTCGCACTGGCCGCGCCACTTGGTCGGGATCTCGGGCATTCCGATGGGAGATGGCGAATTTTCCGATCGAATTGTCCCTCCAGAAGCTTAAAGACGAGGGCTTTCCAAGCACCTCCTTCAGATTCCAAGGGGACTTGAAGGCTTTATCGACGATCTCCTGATCGGAGGCGACGGAGTTCCAGACTCGGCAGATGCAGCTGGAGCGAGTGAGGTCAGGAATCGGGAGCTTCTCGAAGATGAGGCGGTGGTAGAGTCGGAGTATTCGCCGAGGCCATCAGCATCAGCCGGAGGTCGCCCGAGAAGCTCTTCAGGATTCTCGACTTGCACGATGCTCTGATGGGCTTGATGCCAGATATCGAATCGGTAGCTGCTAGTGTTCGACGAATCGCCGTGCTGGAGAAGCTTGTCGATGTCAACAGCAGAGACGAAGAAGATGGAGTTGTTGAAGTAGAGGATCAGCGAGCAGGGATTTGGAACTTGGTGTGCAACATGTGGGCCTAGCTATTGGGTCGTGTTCCTTAGCTGGGGCTTGTGTGCGGATGGGCCTCATGCGAGGGACACACACATAACACATAGACACATTTTTATTTTATTTTATTTTATTTTATCTTTTTTTTTTTTTTTTTTTAACGAAGTAATATTTTTTTTCCTTGTAATAAAATTGACTTTTATTTGTAAGTCTTTAATAAAAACCCTTATTTATTTATTATTATATATATATATATATTTTTTTTTTTAATGTAATGAAATTGACTTTCAATAGTCAAACATTTAATAAAACCCCCTTTTTATTTTTTTTTTATTTTGATGTGACTGTACTTGAAGTTTTGAAGTTTCAAGTTGCCTACGTACTCTTCCAAAGAAGAGATCAAGTCATAACGTAGTTCAAATGAGTGATGATTTTGCCGTACACAGTTTATGCTTTTGAGGGCCAGGAGCGTTTGTTGCCACCTTTTAGGCTCGTGCGAACGAGGAGCTTTTGTTGCCGTTTGCAGTTTCAGCTCATGCAGACAAGGAGCTTTTGGTGCCGTTTGCAGTTTCAGCTCATGCAGGCAAGGAGCGTTTGTTGTCACCTTTTAGGCTCGTGTGAACAAGGAGCTTTTGATTATCGCCTTTTAGGCTCGTGCGAACGAGGAGCTTTGGTTGTCGCCTTTTAGGCTCGTTCGTGCGAACGAGGAGCTTTGGTTGTCGCCTTTTAGGCTCGTGCGAACGAGGAGCTTTTGAAATTTGTCAAACGATCTTAGAGAGGCATTCCTTGCAATCTTCATAGCAAGGAGTCTTGACTGAGTAATTGAAGAAGTCTTTGGGGAAGAAATCGCGCATCGTGATGGCAACGGACGATCTTTGTGTCAAAACTTCATCATCCTCAACACTTTCATGTAGCTTTGAAGGTTGACGGTAGCTGCTTTGCCCCCTTTCCGATTGGTGAACTTGTGGAGGAGACCTATGTTTCTTGTGCATTTTCTTTAGAGTGACATAAGTCCATCCTTCAACTTCACTTGACTTGACTGACATGGTTTTGGAGCATGCCCCCAGCGGTTGAGGTGAAGATTTTGAGTTCAAAGAGCCAGAAGTGATGGAGGTATAGTTTGATTTCACCACATCATTAAGATCTAGCTCGATGATCCCTTTCTGAGCCAACTTCATGATGAGATCTTTTAGCACAAAGCACTTTTCCGTCGGATGACTAATGAAGCGGTGGAATTTGCAGTACCTTGGACTGTCAATACGGTTCATCTCTTCCGGCCGTCTGCACTCAGGTAGGTCGATCACCTTTTTGTCAAGCAAGTCATCTAACATGGCAACCACGTCAGAGTCGGGGAATGGATAAGTCTTCTCCTCAAGCTCCTTCAAAGTGCGTCTACGTATCTCTTGATCACGAAAAGCTTCGGTTTGAATCGCTTTGCCTCGTGTATGGGTTTTGACTGGAGTTGTGTTGAGCGTCATTGCTTCCTTGGTGGGTTTCCACGCAGCCTTATCTACCTTTGGCCCCAAAACTTTGTCATTCTTGTAGTCGGCGATCTGTTCTTTCTTCCCATGACGGGTGATGCTTAACTCCATATCATGGGCGCGGGTGGCTAACTCTTCAAATGTTCGTGGTTTGATGCCTTGAAGGATGTAGTGTAGTCCCCACTGCATGCCTTGAACGCACATCTCAATGGCAGAGGTTTCAGAAAGCCGATCTTTGCAATCCAGACTTAAAGAACGTCATCTATTTATGTAGTCGATGACAGGTTCATCTTTCCACTGTTTCGTACTGGTCAGCTCTAGCATGCTTACAGTACGACGAGTGCTGTAGAAACGGTTGAGGAATTCCCTTTCTAGCTGGTCCCAACTGTTGATAGACTCAGGTTCGAGGTCAGTGTACCAGTCAAAAGCGTTATTTTTCAGCGAACGAACGAACTGTTTGACAAGGTAGTCCCCCTCTGTCCCAGCATTGTTGCAAGTTTCAACGAAATGGGCGACATGTTGCTTCGGGTTGCCTTTTCCATCGAACTGCATGAATTTTGGGGGCTGATAACCCCTTGGCATCTTCAAAGCATCAATTTTCTTGGAGTAAGGTTTTGAGTACAGTACGGAGTCATGCGAGCTTCCTTCGTACTGTGTCTTGATAGTGTTTGCGATCATCTCCTGTAGCTGCTGGATAGAGAGAGATCCCATGAATGTTGTTGCTTGGTCTAGCTTCGGCTTCTCTTCAACTTTCTCCGCTGGTGGCTCCTCTTCTTCGTCGCCTTCTTTCTTTAATAGGCCAATATTTGGGTCGACTTTTACGTCGGGCAGCGCATCTAGTTGGTTGACAAGTGCGGCAATCTGCAAGTCCTTCTCTTCCACAGTCCGTGTGAGCTTTGCGATTGCTTCATTCATCTGAGCTAGCTGTTCTTCAACAGAGGTGACGCCGATGGTCATGACTTGTGCAGCCAATAGACATGACTTTCCTTCAGACATCCATAGTGCTGATGAAGAACCCCATTGGCCATTTTGGGGTGTCATCTTGTGTGCCTCAATAGCATGCTTTGGTGCCCCCAGCAAGGTCAGGTGGATGACCGACTCGCTCCTTTGATGCTGCTCTTGCTTGCTTAGCAGTACCAACTTTGCAGCGGCATGTTGAGTAGTGGTTGTGGTACCAATGGATGCTCCATTTGTGGCGGAAGTGCTTATGCTTCTTCCCTTGGTGGTTGCAAGAACGGCTTGTCCCTTGCTTGATGCCATTGATTTTGGAGGTGTGCTTTGGTTGTTGTCAACTCCGTAACCATGCTCCTTCAACTTCTTTTGAGTTTTGGTGAGGTCGCTATCTTTGTCGTTGACGGTGTTTGAAACCTTCTTTCCAAGATTTGAAGAGGAAGCAAAGTCATGCCTAGCCTTTGACATGAGTTCGTAGGCATTTGGGTTGAAGCCTTCTTCGGTCCTCTTAGTTGGAAGAGAGCTTGGTTTCACCATGACACCATGTTGCGCCTCCAGACGGTTGATGAGTCCGGCGGTTTGCAAGTTTTTCTCCTCTGCAATCTTTATCAGCCTTGCAATTGTTTCCTTCATCTGAACCAGCTGTTTTTCAATGGAGGTAGTGCCGATAGTCATGACTTGTTCTTTGTTTGAAGCCATGGACTGTGCTTGAATATCTTGAACGGAGACAGAGATGAGAGGTAGAGAAAGTCCCACTGGGCGTGCCAAGTTTGTAAACACGAAAAATTCCTGAAACAAGAAACAAGAATACGTGCACAAAATATATTTTTTGTGTTTAATGATTTTTGGGTTACAATCTCTTTGTAATTTGATCCTCTGATTCTATCTTCGTAGGGTGTAGGTTTGTGGATGAGCTATTGATCCAAAGGACCGTTGGGGCTTGATCTAAGGATGAACGGATGATGAACACTTTCTTCAAGGGGCCGTCGGGGCTTGATCTTGAATAATGGTTGGGTGGATTTCTTCAAGGGCTTTTGGGCTTGATCTTGAATGAACGGATGATGAACGATGAACACTTTCTTCAAGGGCCGTCGGGGCTTGATCTTGAATAATGGTGGAAGTTCTTCGAGGGCCGTTGGGGCTTGACCTTTGAAGGAGGATTTGACGAAGAACGAAGAGTGTTTTCTTGATCCTTCGGGATTTGCTTGAGAGCTTTAGAGTTTCGAGGCTTCAAGGTTTTGGTGTGATGTAAATTCCTTTCTTTCTTTCTTTCTTCCTTTCTTTCTTTCTCCTTCCTCCAAAATGAATGTCTTGGCTTCCTATTTATAGAATTCCAAAACTTGATTTTTGGATTTAAATAATCAGATGAAATAAATCATTTCTGCCAGGTAATGACACGTGTCCTATTTGATGACTTTTCCAATTTATTTTAATTTTTCGTTGAGTCACACGCTACATGTAAAATTTATGTGACACGTAAGCGTTGAAATTTTAATTATTGGTTAACATTCATTTCACCGAAATTTCGATGTCTACAGATACCTTCAAGTCATAATTCTGAAACACTTTCATACATTCGTTAAGTTTTTCGTCAAAACTTTCGTTAACTGATGACATGACGTCTACGTGAATAATAAATGCTCATCACGTGTTAATATAGACCCCAGTAGATATTAAAAATGAAAAGTAAAAAATAAAAAACCTAAACCTAAAACCCACAAAGATCACGCCCAAAATCCAATCCATTCCTGACCCTAACCCTAAAAAGAATCAATCTTTGATGCTCATGGTTTGGTCAGTGTGATTTCTCATCTAGGGTGCTGCGGATTCGAACCAAGTTTCATCAGTCACCATAAAAAATAAAGAACCCAGCTTTGTTTGCTCTCCGAAACCCCAAGCGATTCAATCCCACCGACGATGGACATGAAAGTGTCAGAGGAGCTAGAATTCTGAGGGAAAGGTAACGTCCGTTGAGGAACCGTGCACGGCGAGTTCGAAATCAGCGACGAAACTCTCGATTTGGCGTTGTAGGTAGATTTGTTGTTGGCTTGTCTGAATTCAAACATAATCGAATCGGTGGCGGTCGAGATCAGGAAGGTAACAGAGTTGTTGAGATCGGGCCACCTCAGCCGCATCCACGATCAGGCCTGAGTGAACCCCGTAGTGAGGGAAGCAAGAAGCTACGACAGAAAGGAATCGAACAAGGAGGAGGGTTTTCAATTTTTGAATTTGATGGAGTTGAATTTCGTGGGTTTCCAATTTTTGATGGTTTGGGATGTGGGTTTTTATTTTTTTATTTTATAGTTTTGTGATGGAGAGAAGAGGGTGGATGTGCAGGAGTTGAAGAGGGAGGGGGAAGCACTGGGTGCGGAGGAGGGAGGATGAAGAGGGTGGATGTGCAGGAGTCGAAGAGGGAGGGGGAGCACTGACCCAGTGGGTGCGGAGGAAGAGAGATGACCCAAATTGATTTTTTTTTTTTTTTCCTTAATCTATGTGGGCTCATATTGACACGTGGCTTCAATCATTGTTCACGTGGACGGCGTCTGCAGAAGTTCTGACGGAAAACTTAACTGATGTATGAAAGTGTTCCAGAATTATGATTTTAAGTACCAAACTGGGATGAAGATAACTTTATATACCAAATATTGAAAACCAAGAAATTTCAGAGTAGTAAATTGAGATTAACAAAAAAAATGTGTATATATAATAATTTGAAATGAAGCAAATAGCATAACATGACATGCTTCATTGTTTTTTTTTAGCAAACGATATTATTTACATTAAGAAGATTGGGAGTAGGCTAAGCCTCATAATAAGTTGATAATAATGGGGTTCAACTTTTCCTTTAGTAAGAATCGAACATAAAACCTCTTACTTATAAGTGAAAAGAAATACTATTAAAGCTTAGTACTAAGTGGCAACACCTTCATTTAATCTCATGAATATTAATATAGAGAATTATTATTAGCATTTCAAAAATTTTATTTTACATTCTAAATATTTTATAATTAAAAAGAAAAGTACATTTGTGTAGGGTAGACTAAAATTTGAAAAGTGAACAGTTCTCTTAATATATCATGAAAATTAAGTTAACATATCCGAAAGATTTTTACTACGCAAGAGCGAGGGTCGAAACGAACATATAAGGGTCGGTGTCCGTTGCCTACATCTAAAACTCGAAAAATAACGGTATTTGAAACTCGAAGCGGAATGGCAACGGCTACTTTAGCAAGGCAAATAGGCAGAGCTATTACAAACAGCACAAGCGCGGGAAACGGATGGTTCAACCCTCACATGGCTGCTGCTTCCCGCGCCATTGCCGAACGGATCCCATTGGTCGATCTCGTTCTCGAAGTCAGAGACGCAAGGGTAATACAATGATAACTCAAAGTATTTGTCACGCACGCACTGCAACTGTTTGATGAAATGCCTGACTCACATGCTGTAGCCTTTTTTTCTTTCTTAGGATTTCTATGTTTAAGCTCTGGATTTGTGACTTTTAGCCCTTTACTTGTAGAAAACTAGTGCAACCTGTGTATCTGGCTTTCAAGTTTGCTTAATTTGTTTGGTTGACAAAGTGCTTCTCTTACCCCAGAATTTTATACAGTTTTCTCGTGTGAAGTTGTCTTTATTTCTACACTACCAGTTTTAGCTTATTGTATAAATTATTCTTATGTGGAGCAATAATTTTTTGTCAAAGCTTTCATTCACTACTCGGGTTTTGGTTAATCTGGAGTGGAGGAACCATATGGTTTGCTTACTTTTGAAACAAATCTTTCGTAATGGAATTTTCCATTTTAAAGTAATTTTTTAGCTTTGAGGTTGGCTCTTTACTCTTTACTTCTTTAGGGAGCAAAAACAAAGAAAAAGCAAAATTGGGTTGAAATATTCTGCAGAAGAAATAAAGAGTTTGTTTGAAATCTTAAATGGGAATATTACATGAGTGGTTTCAGAAATGTTAATTCAGCAGGGATAGCATCATTTCACATACTTCCTCTTTTCATCTTTTCTGTTTTATGATAAGAGTTGCACTAAATATGATCTGAACCACTAATTATTCAATAATACTACTTTTAGATTCCATTGTCGTCGGAGTTTGACCAACTAAGGAACCATACACCACTCTCAAAGAGAATAATACTGTTCAACAAGATGGACCTAGCGAACCGTTCTCAACTGAAGGTGAGCATTTCTTCAGCTGGTTTATTTCTAGTCATGTTAGATTTATAGGACAAATTACTGAATGAGCATGAAATATTGTAAATTAGGTCAATTTTCTGTGAACTGAATTTCTTTAATGGTGAAAGAGCTGGTCAATTGACATTTAACTGAGGCTGATGCTTCTTTCCTTTTGCTTTTACTACGGTGTTGAGAGATTGTGTATACATGTTCCTAAAAACCATTTTCATTTCTATTTTTCTATTAATTTCGTATTTTGATTAATTTGTAGGACTGGATGAAGTACTTTAAACAAAATAATCGTGTTTCATATGGAGTCAATGCCCATAATAACGAGAGCATTCAGCAGGTAAAATGTAATTACCATGTCTGTTTGTAATAACTTTTGTTAAATGCATTTTTCGTTGGAGGAAAAAAAAACACACATTGAAAGATAGAAAACAATCACACTTTTCATTTTCTATATCGCTACTTGTTACCATCTATCTGTTTATCTGGACCAACTTTGGGATGACCACACTGTGCTGGAACTGGAGGGGGAGAAGTGAGGTTTTTTTTTTTTTTGCCCCTTCTATTTTTTGGCAGAGAAAATGACTTTTTAACTGAAACTTTGACTAAAACACAGGACATAAGTGTCTATTTCTGAAACCTGAAAGGCTGTGGTGGAATAGGTGTGGTGTAATCAGTGCAGATATCACAGAAGGTAATGAAATATACCCCACTCTATAATCAAAATGTAGTAGGAAAGTCAATTGTGTGATCTCGGTTAGATGGGACACCAAAACAGTCTAAAACATTTGGGGCACGCAAAATTAAGTTCAGCCTTTTCTTGTTCCGTTCTACTTCACTGGAATTCACATGTGCTTGGTGATCATTGGCATGTGAACTCTTACCTACTATTAAAACGAAACATTTATAGGTTTTTCCAAGAATGTGGATATACACAGCAGAACGATATGCTTTTTTGGTTCTTAATTTTTTGTCCCTAGATTACTTTTTCAGTTTGCTGGATATTGAGGACGGTTTACTTCTTACAGTTGTTGAACTTTTTGCAAGCTCAAGTAAGAAAATTGAAGAAAGCTGATCACTGTCATACCACAACAATATTGCTAGTTGGAATTCCTAATGTTGGAAAGTCAGCCCTTGCCAACTCTTTGCATCGGATTGGGAGGATTAGTGCAGCAGGTACCGCTTTAAATCGTAATCATTCAATTTTCTTTTCTGGGAGTGTTTAGCTGGAAATAATCTCAAAAAATTCATTTTCGTGTATTACGTATCAGTAGAAGTTGAATAAATTCTATATTTTATTGGACATTGGTTGTCTTGTAGAGAAGGGAAAGTTGAAGTGTGCTACAGTGAGTCCACATCCTGGTGAGACAAAAAATATAAGCAGCTTGAAGGTTTGTCGACTGTCTTTTAATTTTTAACACTGTATTTTGTATATTAATAACCATAAAATAGTGTGTGAGTGCATCACTCTTATTTTAACATATAGCTGCTTACGGCATTCAGTATTTCATTTCAGATTGCAAGCCACCCCAATATTTACGTGTTGGACACCCCAGGCGTTTTGCCTCCGCATATTTCGGATGATGATGTCTGCACCAAGCTAGCCTTGACAGGTATGAGCATCACGGATAGTTTATTTTAGCTTCACTTAGTCCAAAAAGGTTTCTGTTTCTGGTGTAATACCATCTCTCGTATGAAGAGGACAAATCGAGTTACTCGCCCATACACTGTTACTGCAGAATGACTGGTATGAGTGAAAATTATGACATGTTAAAGATGCTCTGTTCATCTGTTTGCATTTCCAACTGCAGGAACGATTCAGGATTCTTTTGCTGGGGAAAAAGAACTGGCTCAGTATTTTCTGGCTATCTTGAACAGGAGTGACGAATACAAGAAATGGGCAAAGTTCTCCAACAGCGAGAATGAGGGATCACTTGCAAATAAGTACATAGAATCCTCAACTAGCTCTGAAATCGGCAAGAAACGGAAAAATCAATACCCCACAGATCACACGCAGGTTTGAGAGCTTTTGTTGTCATAATCTTGAATTCCAAAAGTCCTCCCAGTTGGTTTGTGGTATTATTTTTAATGAACAACAATTATAACAATAACAATGCACATATCAGTGACAACAAATTGAGATTGATAAATATATTTGGAATAAAAATTGGTTAAAAAACATTGATATTATTGAATTTGTGGTTCCATCATTAATTTTCTGGACAGTATGTGTGACATTCAAGTTTTTCATGCAGGATTTCATAGTGCATGAGGTTCGTAAGACACTCTTTGAGATGATATCATCTTTCGACGGTGATGTGGAAGACGAAAGGCTTATTAAGGAAGAAATCAAGACTATGGGAGGAGCTTTTCACGTTCCTTTGGAATCCGAAGAAGATGCTGAAAATAAAGTCGCAGCTAAGTTACTGAATCTTTTTCGTACCGGGAGGCTCGGACATTATATTTTAGATTGTATACCAAGAAAACTCCAGTCCTGCGCAATTTCTGTGTAAATATTTATTTTCATGGTAAAATAGGATGGTGCGTACATAATCATTAAGATGAAGTAATTGACAAGTTTATCAAAGCTTTGTTTTTTTTTAATTTCAATTGAGAATGATTAGATGAGAATAACCCCGGCCGGTCCCATCCCCACCATTACTAAGCCAAAACCTGCAATGCCCAAACGATCAACGAAACCAATAATAAGGACAAAATGAAATGTCACGAGCATGGATAGAGGCAGCAAAGTCAGGAACCATAGACCATTGGTGATGAGCAATAACTATTTACCCCAAATGAATTAAAGAATTTACAACCTAATTTCCTTCTAGATAAATATGTGTACATATAAACCACATTTGACAAAGTCGTTATAGACAATTCTTCCAATCCACCATAAGGAACCAAGGGACCGCATTAGGAGCCTTGAAAAGATAAGGAATAACCAACATATAATATGTTTCAATCCATATAAACTTCCATGACCCAAGCTATAAGCACAGCCTTGATAAAGACAAGAATTTATGTAGCAATTGAACTTACAAATTTTGTATCTGATGCAAAAGCACCAAGCACCCTACCATCCAAAGAGAAAAAGATCCTCCCAAATCCAACATGTCCATTGGTACAAGATCCATCAATATTAACCTTAAACCACCCAGCCATTGGCAACTGCCAATGGACTCAAATAAAGGATGGAGCCTCAATAGAAAGCGTGAGATACCCAATAAAGAGAAAATAGGAAACATTGAAGACGATGACCTACAACTTGGGAAACACACTAGTACCAAGTCACAAAATCGAGCCACTAGCCAGCATGTGGTATAATTCAATGAAGAAAACTTGCCCCGAAACTGAAGTTGATTACGAAGAAACCAAATGCTCCATATAAAAGTACAAGCCATTATAATCCAAAGTTTTCAAGTTGAGCCAGAAAAAGTTGAAAGAAAGGTTTATGAAAAAACTTGTAACATTGATGGTACCAATAAAGAGGGATGACAAAAAAGCTCTAGCAACCAAGACCAAAGATCCACTGTCCAAGGACATTCCAAAAAAATGTGAAAGAGAGATTCAACGATTGAATTACAAAATGAGCAACGAGAAACCATTGAAACTCCCATATGCTGAAGCACAACATAAGTAAGGAAACGACCTTGTAGGACTTTCCAAACAGTAAGGCTTTGCCTTGGTTGAATCCAACGAGACCAGATGATTTTTCCTCACAGCACCTGATCATAGTTAGACCTGGTTTGGTACTGAGGTGATTCTGAAAAAAGCTGCTATAAAAAAAACTGGGAGCTGTTTTTGTGTTTGGTAAACACTCAGTTTCAGCTTTTTTTCACAGTTTTGGATGAAAAAAAGCCAAAAACAAGAAGCTGCAAAACCTAGCTTTGAAAAACCGGCTTTTTTTCACATTTGTTTTACATAAAAGTTTACCAAACACTCTAATACTGCTTTTTTTTTTTTTTTTCAAAAGCACTTTTACAAAAAGTTTACCAAACACTCTACTGCTTTATTTCACAGCTGCTTATTCTCACAGCACAACAGAAGCAGCTTTTTTTCAAAGCACAGCAATACCAAACCAGCCCTTAAGCAAGTGAGAATAAGCATTTTTTGCTGTAAGAATACCAGAGAGAGAACCAGACCAACATAAAGGGACCATAGATGCCTGTAATAGGAGAGAAGTAGCTATAATTAAAGTAGCCACCTCAGGAAAAATAGTAATGAAACCAGCCGGCAACTCCCAATGAGAACTGCATACAAAATCTTTCACTGGGGTTTTGATCGTATAAGCAAGAGTATTAGGGATTTCAAGATAAGAAATTTGAGAACCATCACCCAAAACCCAAGTTGAATGCAAAGAGATAATAGGAAGAACCTTTTAAAACCTAGCCACGCGGAGGATTTATTATAAGTAGAAAGAGGAATCAAACCTCTATTTAGGAAGCAAGCACACATGAAAACAGCCATTAGAGGAGAAGAAGCAAGCATGTCCCAACAATCAAAGATTTAGTTTCCTCTATAGGGTTATCTTTTGCTCCAAATCATCTTATTATTAATTTTAACTTGGGAAATCCCTGATTTGGGAAGAAAAGAAAAAATCAAACCCTATCGAAGCCAGAAGAGGGAAAAAAAGGAAGCAAACATCTCATGTTTTGCGTAGAAACCTAAACCTTAAACCCTGATGCCTAATCCAGAGTACCTGCAATCTATATCTTATATCCCTAGCTGGCTCATTATTCTTAACCATGGCTGTTACATGTCGTGTCCTTAATAACTTCATCATCGTTATCCTTGCCACTGTTGTCGGTTTTCTCAGCTGGATCATACTTGTTCATTTCCCCTATACGATTAAGTCTGACGTACCTCATACATTGCTTACTCAGATAGATTTCAGCACCAACGATACCACCCTCATTTACGACCTTGCTCTCAACACTGCCCTTCGCAATCCCAGCCGTTTTTATGGTATTTATCACGATAATGTTGAAGCATGACTTATTACACAAGAACGAGTCGACATTTGATTTGGTATGGCAAAACCGAAGTCGTTTCACCAAGGGCCTAAGAATACTAGTTATTTAACATAAACTTTCAAAGGGCAGCTGCATGACCTCGTTAATAATAACATGCTGATGTGGCTTTAGTCTATTGGTCTATGTGTCACAATGTAATTGGATTATTATAAGTTAGTTAAATGGCTGCCTTGTATTGTAAACTAGTTAGTTAGAATCTCAAACACTATATGTACTGATGTAGCCTCTCATTTCTCATTAATGGGAATCTGTTCAAAGCTATACTTTTCCCTCTTTCTCTCTCTTATCTCTCTATCTTCGACTCTTTACATTTATGAAGTTCTTCAACTTTTCTCATAATTTCTGCAACTATGTATCAAGCTTTACAGAGTTGCAGAAATTATGAGAAAGGTTGAAGAACTTAGAAATGTAAAGAGTTGAAGAAAGAGAAAGAGGGAAAAATATAGCTTTGAACATATTCACATTAATGAGAAATGAGAGGCTACATTTGTACATATAGTGTTTGAGATTCTAACTAACTAGCTTACAATACAAGACAGCCAGCTAACTAACTCATAACAACCTAATCTTATTACAATCCAATTACATGATGACACATGGACCAATAGACTAAAGCCACACCAACATTCTGTTATTACTCCCCCTCAATCTCAGCTAGGATACCCAAGAGATTGCTACAATGTCTGACGAAAACTAGGCTATGTAATCATTTAGTCAAAATGTCTGCAACTTGTGACTCATTTGAAACATAATGAACTGTAATGTCTCTTTTTTGCACTTTCTCTCTAACAAAGTGATAATCAGTGTCTTGGTGTTTTATTCGAGAATGAAATATTGGATTTGAATTGAGTGCCAAGGCAGAGATGTTGTCACAATGCATAGCAGGTGGAGAAGTTACAAACTCATTCAAATCTTTGAGCACATATCTTATCCAGCAAACATCAGCAGTGCACTGTGTTAGTGCTTTGTATTCAGCTTTAGTTGAACTTCAGGAGACAGAGGCTTGCTTCTTTGATTGCCATGATATAAGATTTCCACCCAAATACACAACATAACCTGTTATTGACCTTCTTGTATTTATGTATCCAGCCCAATTAGCATCAAAGAAGTATGATATATAAAGACCAGTTGAAGAAGTGTAAGTAAGACCACATTCCAAGGTTCCTTGTAGATATCTCATACTTCTTTTTACAAGGAAGAAGTACATATCAGTAAGCCTAGTCATGTATTGACAAACAACATTGACAGAGTGTGCAATGTCAGGCCTAAAGAATGTCAAGTATTGTAATGCCTTAACCAAACTTCTATAAATGGTAAGATCAAACATACGATTGCATTCAGAGACAAGTAACTGAGTGTGTGGTTTGGATGGAGTTGGAGCAGGTCTACAATTTTTCATTCCTACCTTTTTAGTAATTCTCTAGCATATTTTGTTTGATTGACAAAGAGACTTCCATCTGCTTTATTTTAAATATATATATGAAGTCCAAGAAAGTATGTCAACTGCCCCATATCTTTCAAATCAAATAACTCTCAAGTTGAGTGATAATCAATTGAACTTCAGACTTGTCAGAACTTGTCAATATGATATCATCTACATATAATAGTTGAATGACTATATCTTTTCCATCATTCTTGACTAATAAACTTGTATCAAATTTTGATACACTGAATCCCAAAAAATGGTAACACACATGTAAACTTTGAATTCCAAGCCCTAGGTGCTTGTTTGAGTGCATATAAAGATTTAACCAACTTATACACATGTTGAGGAAATTTTGGATCTATAAAGCCTTGTGGTTGCTTCATATGTTTTCTTGAAGATCTTCATGCAAGAAGGCATTTTTAATGTCAAGTTGTCTGAGTTCCCATTTATGATAAGTATCAAGAGCAAGAATCAACCTTACAGTAGTGTGTCTCACAACTAGACTTAAGGTTTCAGCATAATCAAGCCTTTGTGCTTGTGTATACCCTTGTGCAACCAATCTTGCTTTGTATCTTGCAATGCTACCATCTAGATTCTTCTTTATTTTATAAATCCATTTACTCCTAACAATATACCTATTAGTTGGAGTTGGAACCAATATCCATATACCTTGAGCCTTTAGTGCATCATATTCATCCTGCATTGCTTGCTGCCAATAAGGATTTGATGAAGCAGCTTTGAATGCTTTTGGTTCATCAGTATCATTGATTTCTGCTAAAAAGGAATATCCAACATAGAATGTATCTTCATCATCCATTTGTAGTGTTTTTAGCTCAGGTAATACAGACAAATAAGCATCATAGTTTTTCCTCATAATTGCACTAGATTGCAATCTAGTTGTCATATTATGTGTTTTTCCAGAACTAGATATATGATTATATTCAGAGATGGATTCATGTGTATCTGAGATAGGTAATATTACCTGAAGCTGTGTAGGATCAAGAACAGGTAACAATGGGAGAAATTGATCTTATGATTGAGGAAGGACCTGTGAACTATGTGTTTCAAATTCCTGAGATGACTCTACAACATTTGATGATTGAGTGTGATTAGAACCATTTCAAAGTCCACCATATGTTGATGCAGATCCTGAAGTATACCCAGTATCAAATTCATGTACTTGAGTTGATAAAGTTGTAGCATGATTTAGTGCCTGAAATGTATTATTGTTACTTTCAGAAGTTACAACATTCACAATCACTGGAGATGAAGAACTAGGAACTATTGTGTTTATATTCTCAGAGATTTAAACTCTATTGACCTTTGCTGGAAATTGAGTTTCATCATGAAGCATATGTCTGGATAGAATTAATCTTTTGGCTTGTAGATGATAGCAAATAACCCCCTTAAATCCTGATGCATATCCTAAGAACAAACATACTGAAGACCTAGCTACGTTGTAGTTTGTTATCATTCTACTGTTTTATGTACATAATATCATCTTGACAGATTCTAACAAGTCCAAAGTTCAATTGATTATCACTCAACTGGGAGAGTTATTTGATTTGAAGGATATGGGGCAGCTGGCATTCTTTCTTGGACTTCATATTCAATATAAGGCAGATGGAAGTCTCTTTGTCAATCAAACAAAATATGCCAAAGAATTACTAAAAAAGGCAGGAATGGAAAATTGTAGACTTACACCAACTCTATCCAAACCACACACTCAGTTACTTGTCTCTGAAGGCAAGCCTATGTCTGATCCTACCATTTATAAAAGTTTGGTTGGGGAATTACAATACTTGACATTCTCTAGGCCTAACATTGCACACTCTGTCAATGTTATTTGTCAATACATGACTAGGCCTACTGATATGCACTTCTTCCTTATGAAAAGAATTTTGAGATATCTACAAGGAACCTTGGAATGTGGTCTTACTTACACTCCTTCAACTGATCTTCATATATCAGCTTTCTCTGATGTTGATTGGGTTGCAGACATAAATACAAGAAGGTCAATAACAGGTTATGTTGTGTATTTGGGTGGAAATCCTATATCATGGCAATCAAAGAAGCAAGCCTCTGTCTCTAGAAGTTCAACTGAAGCCAAATACAAAGCACTAGCACATTGCACTGCTGATGTTTGTTGGATAAGATATGTGCTCAAAGATTTGAATGAGTTTGTAACTTCTCCACCTGCTATGCATTTTGACAAGATCTTTGCCTTGGCACTTAGTTCAAATCTAGTATTTCATTCTCGAATAAAACACCTAGACATTGATTATCACTTTGTCATAGAGAGAGTGTAAAAAAGAGACATTACAGTTCATTATGTTTCAATTGAGTCACAAGTTGCAGACATTTTGATTGAAGGATTACACCGCCTAGTTTCCATTAGACATTGCAATAATCTTAGGCTTGGATATCCCAACTGGGATTGAGGGGGAGTAATAACAGAATGCTAATGTGGCTTTAGTCTATTGGTCTATGTGTCATAGTGTAATTGGATTGTAATAAGATTAGGTTGATATGAGTTAGGTAGTTGGCTGCCTTGTATTGTAAGCTAGTTGGTTAGAATCTCAAACACTATATGTACTGATGTAGCCTCTCATTTCTCATTAATGTGAATCTATTCAAAGCTATACTTTTCCCTCTTTCTTTCTCTTCTCTTTCTCTTCGACTCTTTACATTTCTGAAGTTCTTCAACCTTTCTCATAATTTCTGCAACTCTGTAAAGCTTGATTAAGCATTGTTATGACTCGTTGGGGATAATTATTTTGAGAATATTAATTCGACATTTAAGGACATTGTAATAAAACTCTATGTTCGAAACTACTTCGAATCCAATCGTAGAAGAAGAAAAACAAGAAGGAAACATATATATATATATATATATATATATGAGATAGAAGAAGAAGAAGAAGAAGGAAACATATGAGAGAGAAGAAGATGCAGGACAAAATATTGAATTAAAAGGGTAAATTTTTCAATATACAATTTGTTATTTTTCCAATTATAAAGCTTTTTTGAAATAATTAATTAAAAGGGTGATATTTTCCTTTAGAGGGTTATAAGCGAAAGTGAATTAAAACTGCATTGTATTTCTTAATATCGTGTAGTATGATTCAAAAAGTGAAACGTCCTTCAATATATTTAAATGTGACATGTTCAGATATATCTATACACACACACGTGCACTCGCACATATACATTATTCAGTATTCATCTTAAAAGTTTAATTTACTAAAATAAGTTGTCAAGACCTCACCCATACCATGATTGTTCATAAGTATTTTTGAGCTAATATTGTGTTCGGGATGAACTTAGAAGTAGTAGAAAAAGAATAAGTTTTTTATTGTTCATATGCCGTTGATATAGAGGGAGGTGAGTCAAGACTTCGAGTGAAAGTTTTGAGGCTCTTAACCGATTAAGCTATAAAACCCCTTCTAGAAAAAGAAAAGTTGATCTGAAGAAAAACATTATGCTGCATTGCCCACAGAAAGGTTGCATAATTTTCTTGTTTTGGAAACTTTTGGAAGGATTTTTTCTTTTTGGTAAACTGCATTAATTGTAAATTTTACCCCAGATATGCACATTAATTACTCAACAAATAGCATGTGGCATAGTAATTTGTGATGGCTTACGATACACCAGCTTTTTATCCATTATATATATGTTGTTTAACCTGGAGTTTAAGAATGAATCAAACTAATAGGGATGCTCTCTCCCCCTCTTTCTCATCTCACTCTAGCTCACTGTCTTTCTCTCTCTCTCTTTCTCTCTACGATTCTACCAACTTGTAACCTTGTTTGAACTTTCCTCTTCGGTTCATATGCGAAGGCCTAAGAGAGGTTCGTCAAGTATGTGTCGAGATAAGAATTTGAGGGGCCCCCAATCTGATATCATGCCCACAAATAACATTCCCATCAGACTTCGTATTCTCGTTCTGGACATTGATGCTGATTTTCTTACCTTTATTTCAGGCTTGCTTAAACTTTTGAAACATGAAGGTACCAGACTTAGGAAACATCATTCCATTTGATTTTTCACTTCTTACAAGAGAAATGAAGAGGAAATAAAAAGGGGAAAGTAATTTTATCCCCGAAATATACGTAAAGTTGTGCATGCAGCCTTTCAATTTTAGTCATGTTAATCTACCCAATTCTTTCATTTTAGGTAAAAATTTGATTTATAGATTTCCAGTAGAGTTTAAAGAATCTGCTTTTCATTAGAGAGATTAGCTTTTAGTGTTTTTCTTGTTACAGATTTTTTGTTTTTTTTTTAACCCTTTCATTTCTTTCAGTTTTTGCTTTTCTTTTTCTAATTCTTTTATTTTTTTCATCAAACTTAGAAGGAAGGAATTAGATTGTTTAGCTCATCTCTCTCTCTCTCTCTCTCTCTCTCTCTTCCGGTTATTGTTCTATCCTGAAAAACCACACTTGCATATATGGAGATCTTTTACAAATAGTTTATCAAATCAGGTTTAACTGATCATAAATCGCTACTGTTTAAAACAATACCACCAAATTTCAATATATACTGCTTATTTGGATTCTGTTGACTAGGTTTTTCATACATATTTAATTTTGGCGTCATATGTATAAAGGTTTATCAATCCATCATAGTATATATACAGAGGTAAGTGTTTATGTTCTTAGTGAAGTAATTCTACTATCCACGAGTACCTGCTACTGCATGACTGTCAACGATGTCTAACTTTCGCCTAATTTTCTCTTCGCATAGCATATGCGCTCATTTTGGAACCTCATTAATTATCCAATGCATGTGTATCTTTCGAAACATTTAACGAAAACCTATTTGAATAATGCTACTTTGTTTCTAAATTGTGAAAAAATAATTATTATTTTGTGCTATGTTTCAGTTGTGACATTCATGAATCCAATCCAAGCCTTATCTGCACTTCTGGTTGCAGAACACAAATTCCATCTTGTTATCACAGACCTTTACCTGCCTGATATTTTTAGTGGACTTCAATTTATAAGAAGAGTGAGAGATGAATTTAAGCTGCCGTTAATTGGTGAGGAAACTGTAATTAGTCATGTTCTTTATATTTTGTTTGCATATGTTATATATCCAAAGTCCTAATTAGTCACACCTTTTGTGTCATTTTCTCTCCTTTGTATATATATACTTTTTGCCTTAAAGTGAGAGTGGCTTTTTAGATTAGTGGTTAGGGTTTTGAAAATTGGGGATTGGGGTATATTCAAGTGAAATTTGGGATTAAGGATATCTCTAGGCATCCAGTTACCTTCTTGTTTTTGTTATGTATGTACTTATGTTTGTAAATGATTATCACGCAATGATTGTATTTCTAGCCTTTGTTATGTATGTAAGTATATATGTTTGTATATGAGTATTATGTAACGATTGTAATTCTAACTGGTTTCAACTTGGATGCAGTGGCTTCAGCTGATAACAGCGAGAGTACCATACTAGCGGCTCTAGAGAATGGTGCTATACATTATACAGTAAAACCAATTTGCTTTAGTGATGTGAAAAACCTATGGGGATTGGTTTTGGGAGTCAATGAAACAACAAGATTGGATTCAAACAATAATATTACTAACCGTAGAGCAAGTGTTGATGGGAAATCATCATCATCCACAGATGGGAGTAACAATTCTAAGAGAAAAAGATCATCAGAGGGAGGGAAAAGTACTTATATTTCTACAAAAAAGCACAAGGTCGAGTGGACTTCTGAACTTCAGGATCGCTTCTTGGAGGCTATTAATTATATAGGTCTAGACAGTAAGTTAAAGTTGTTTGATTTGGTCATAGTTTTTCTTACTAATATTTAACTAATTGCTATTCCTTTTAGTGCTGTAGTTTGATTTGGCTTAATTACCTACTAATAACTAACTTCTAGTGATTACGGTTTTATTGATTTACAATTTTTTCAGAGGCTGTTCCAAAAAGAATCCTTGAGGTCATGAATGTTGAAGGGTTAACCAGAGAAAACGTTGCAAGTCATTTGCAGGTTTGTCTTGAAGTCTGTAGTTGTGGAAAGTTCAGTAAGTATGTAATAATGCTAATTGGGTCACATTTACTCATCACCTTGTTTTAGATACCAACACTCTCAACTTATGTATGTGAGACCCACTTGTTTTAGAGATGTCAATAAATGTGTTTCAAATTGCAACACTTAGATAATTAACCTATGCATGTGATAACTAGTAAAAGTTCTCGCATGATTACCCTCACGTTTAATTGAAATCGAAAGAGAAATGGCAAATGCTATGAAAGTTAATAATTCTTTTGATTCTTTTTTCAACAATTGCTGTCCATGAGATTTGAATTCTTGAAAACCTTGAATTAAATGATTGGATGCGACAGGAATATGTATACATTAGAACTTTGTGGTTCTTCCTACTGAATGGTACTTATTCCTGATTGTAGGGCATGATAAATCCTTTCCACCCACCCTTCTCCTTCTACACACCCTTGTTTGTTTTTGTCCTTAATTATTCTGCTTTGATTTATTTAATCAAAATGCCATAAATGTGCTTAAAGAGAAAGGGGTGTGCGGAAATAACTGATGATTAATTCAATTCAAATGAACAATGATGATTAATCTTTCGTTGTTTTCTCAGAAATATCGAATGTTCTTAAGGAAAGTTGCAGCAAAAATTTCAGTGAGCAAATTGTCTGTGGAAAGAGCCCAACACACAAGACGTGCATTATTGTATCAAAACATTTTAGAAGGACAAGCATCCACACTGCAGCAACGAAGATCATTCCATGAAAATTTCGAGCTCTTAGTTAATCAGAATACTGCATGGCTTCTCAACCGGCTGCGACGTGGTGCTAATGATCATGAAGCTTCTAGCAGCAGATGCCTACCTCGATCAGGATCATACAACACCAGACAAAATCCATATTTACTGAATGGTCAGACTCACTCTGGAAAGCAGCCTTTGATGATGAACACACCAAATCGTTTCCAACCAGCCAATTACTGTGGAATATTTCAATCAAACAGTGCTCAAAGAAACTGGTCCATTACTAACACATCGGCAGATGTTGCATATAACTTTGGGAGCAATAATGCAAATGGAGTTAAAATTGGTACCAATATTCCAAATCAGATTCTGTTTAGTTCAAGCTGGGATACTTCAAATGGTATCAAAAATTATGTCTGTGGTGCTAGCAGCAGTCAGTTGTCACCAATGTTTGTTGAAGGCAATAATATTCGACAAGAAAATGTTAATGCTTTAGCACTGGAAAACCCTCTACAGCAACAGCAACAACAATATGGTGGTACTGATCTTGTGAATGCTTCCAATAACAGCAGTAGCCATGTGACAGGAGTAGTGGACTGTTCTAGCTCTACTGAGATACATTTGAAAGACAACACTACTGGTCATGATGACCTTGATATTAGTGATATCTTTTGGAATGAACTTCAACTGGAATCTGTTACTGATGATAAGGTATGCTCGTGTAAATATTTGTAATGGTAGTGAGAAAGATATAAGATTTCCCTTTTGACTAGATATATAATGCTGCACATCAATAAGGGAAATAATTTTCTATACTTCTTTTATCCCCGCTTGTGTCTTTTTCTTTTCTTTGGATTGAATAAAATTAAAAGATAATTAATTGAGAAACATAAATAAGCAGAGATGTGCATTCGAAGAAAAGGAGCGAACATCATTTCTCCATTAATAATTGTTCATGTGGTCCTTCACAATTATCCTATTTCTTTTTTGTGCAGGGAAAAGGAAAACAAGTCATGAATTCTGAACAAGACACTAGTGATGACTTTGATAGTATAACTTTGGATGAACTTAATTCGGAACCCGCGACTTGTGATAAGGTATGCTTGATTGTTTTCAAGGTACTAAGAAAAACATAATTAAATTTTATTTTTGACTTAATTTATATATAATATTGAGCATTATCTTCTTTTTGTTTAGGGAAAACAAGTCATGAATTCTGATCCCAATGCAAGTTTGGTCCAAGAAAATTCTACTCTGAACAAAGAAATATCCCTTCGCCAGGCATGTAAAATCACCTTTGTATATTAAACGCCTGGCGCAGCCTTGATTTATTTTATTTTCTGTACTTTGGTTTTCCTTTTGGCATAATCAACTTTAATTTCAACTCATGATATATTTCATTTGATTAACATAGTGGCAATGTAATGGTGTAGCAGGAAAGCCAAGCTGATATGATGGACCTTGAGTTCGATGGTGATGGGCTGAATTTCGTGGATCTCTCTCCTGATGAGGTATGTTCATTATTCAAGGTAGATTATTCAAGGTAGATTTAATCCTTAAATATTCATGTCATCAAGCACTAGTTTTCGTATTTGTTAGTTTAAGCTCCTCTCGGACGTGTAGAGATATATATACCTACGTAAGTCCTTGGGAATTTGGAATTAGCCAAGTGGTGAGAAATAATCAAAAATTGGGCAGGTTAAGAGTTCGACCCCTTCCTACATAACCAAAGAAATTAAAAAGAGAAAACCTTGATCAGCAAAAACGGAGGGATCCAATGAGACGAAATAGTTGTTAATAAGGAAAAAATATACATTAAATTTTATTCTAATGTTCGTGTGGCGGATTTTTATTCGTGAACGTTGTAAATCCTTGATCCATTTCAAAATGGGCGAGAGTCCAGAAGTGTTCGCTCTAATTACTTTGATGGACTCCTTTACGATTTTAACATTCTTTTTTTTTTTCGCTGACAGGACTGGGAAAAGATTATGGAGTCATTGCTCAAGTGATGGCCAGGCATATATAGGCTAGAGTGATAATCCTGCAGCATATATCATGTAATAGAAAATAATCTGAAGCTTTTGATATTGGAAACTTGGAATAAGGATTTGTAGTATATTAAGAATGGATCTTGCAATTTAAACCCTCTATTCATCTTCTTAGAACTGTTGTTGAATGTTGATCTTCTTGCATGCATCTTGACAAATCAATAGTTTGCAAGCTTACCTTTTATAAAAATAAAAATATGGCAAACGTTATTTATAGCCAAAATGTTGTTTCCGCAGGTAGCAAAATGTTTTCTATTAATTATAATTCTTTTACATCACTATATATATGGGTTAGGATATGTGGACGAATATTTTGAAAAGTTAACATTTCTTGCAAGTCCTTAAATTTTGTAACATTTTAAAAAAAATTAAAAGCCAAATTCAGGCTGCTCGTGAGGAAATCTATCAAGTTTTGGAGCGCACTTTAGCCAAGTGATATTGGAGAGTGATTGTTGGTCATAACAAAGAAGGATCAAGGCTCCATGATTCTTCAGGTTCGTCGCTTAGCTATAATAATACAACTCATCGCTTGGCCAAGTTGGCTTTATTTTTATATTTTAATGATTTTTGCATGTAAATTTAAAATTGGGTAAATCCATAAGACCCAATTCATGAGCCAAGATCTTGGACTCCATCATTTTCACAAACGATTATTAATCCTTTATACATAAATTACATACCTCGATAATTAGCCATCAAATGCCATCTACAATCTTTATCTTGAGCAATCCATAAACAAGTCGTCAGTGTGGATGAAATTAGGTTCTCTTTAGCCCTTGCTTGTATGTTAAAACCTTAATATGTGTTCTTCATTAGTGTATACATTAGATGGATATGTGCACTCTTATAGGCAGAGAGAGGAGTACAATTTTCTAATGAAGCCCATCATCTATTACCTCCCATCACACTAATAAAATAGGAAACCAATTCTCATACAATTTGACCAATAGAATTGCTTTATATCACACATGTACCATGGCATGTGGGCCACATTAGAATATTAAAATATTCTTACATTCTCTCAGTTGGCCCATATGACATATGTCTTTTGGTTTAATAAGGTATCGTTTGGTATGCAGACGGGACGGGACGGAAAGGAATGGGATGGGACAGGACGGGACAGGACGGAACGGAATGGAGCGGGAGCAAAGATGCCTTCGGATGGAAACAAGGAGGAAGAAGAAGGAGACGGAGAGGTTATAATTTTGTGTTCCACGGATGTGGAACAAGTCGTTCTAGGGGGTGAGGTGGAACGAAAATTCACCCAAAACTCATCCCGTGGAACAGCTCGTTCCACCCATTTTAGGCGCACCAAACGCGGGACGGAACGCCTTGTCCCACTCTGTTCCGTCCCGTCCCATGTACCAAACGGTACCGAAAGGAATGGGATGGGACGGGACGGGACAGGACGGAACGGAATGGAGCGGGAGCAAAGATGCCTTCGGATGGAAACAAGGAGGAAGAAGAAGGAGACGGAGAGGTTATAATTTTGTGTTCCACGGATGTGGAACAAGTCGTTCTAGGGGGTGAGGTGGAACGAAAATTCACCCAAAACTCATCCCGTGGAACAGCTCGTTCCACCCGTTTTAGGCGCACCAAACGCGGGACGGAATGCCTTGTCCCACTCTGTTTCGTCTCGTCCCATGTACCAAACGGTACCTAAAGAAACAATAGGCGCACATTATATTTGAAAGCATCCTCACTATCAAATGGTTAATATAAATACCAATTTTAAGTAATTCACTAATGCGAGTCATGTTGGTTTTAAATCTATATGCAACATAACCCTTCCATGTACCACAACACTAATAAATCACTCAAAACGGTCAACTAGTGAGTAGTAAATACAAAGGCCCAATAATATATTTGTCAGAGACTATTCCTGTTATATACATCCAATATCATACATGTATAAATATATTGGAAAACAGGAAATATCATAAACATCACTAGTTATTGAGCTTAGAGTGTCAACTTGAAGAATTAAACATCATCCAACACAACAAATCATTAGTACCAATCATGACCACAATTCTTTCAACATATGTCATTTATTTCCACAACCATAATCTAATTCTTAATGGGATTGGGAGAAGAACTTTTGTCATCACAGACACTCATTGTTTCTAAATCTACTTTATACAAGATATTTTTCTTTTTGTTATGTTTAGCATTCTTACAATACTTGTCATTATTAGAAAAAGTGACAGTTGTGACATTACCATGAATTCTCGGCAGCTTAGTAATAAAACATAAGTACCCAGCCTTTAAGAAAAATTCTCACTAAATAGTAAGAATTGTGGCCTCAAATAAGCAAGTCACATTTCCTACAACGATAATGAATTCTCTTTGTAATTTGATGTTCCAATTCTTTATGGAAATCAAATAAGCCTAAACTTGTCCCTTACTAAATTGGATAAGATTATTTCATATCTCTCCATAACTCGTTCAATACATACTTAAAGGGAAAAGCCTAAAAATCCATATGATCCCTTCGAAATATTTAAATTCCTATCACATAAAATGGCTCATTCATATCTTTGTTTCATAGATCTTAGAGAAGATTTAATGGTTTTAAGCAATAAACCAAGACCAATATTAGCAAGAAAAATATCTATAATTATTCAGATGATAAATATAAATTTAAATTTACTCCCATTAAACTTTGAGATATATATACAAATTATTAGACTAAAGTAGATTATAATACCATTAAACATTGCACACTATGATACTTTAAATTACAAAATTATGTGTTTCTTTTTCAGTAACGAGAAGTTCTCATATTAATTTGTGAGGAGTTCTCTATTAACCATTCATCCAATATAACATTTTTCACATCAATTTTATGAATCTATAAAACATAATGAGATACTTATATCAGTGTGATTCTAATTGAGTTATTCTTATAAACATGTGAGAATGCTCCTTACAGTGAATCATTTCCTTACAAGTGAAATATTTGATCAATGACCTGAATTTTATATCATTGCATATTGTCATGAGAGCTATGTGTCAAGACGATACTTTCATACAACTCAACATCGTTACGCAAATCAACAAAATGTCAGACTTTATTTCAATCCATTCATTTTAGCTGCATCATTCAGGATATAAAACCAATAAGTAGAATCAATACATTTATGAAATGGGAAAATGAAATTGAATCCATACTTATTTTGTAAAATGAAATTCTTGTAGACAAAAACATACATTCATTCAAAATAACAAATGTCAACACAATTGATGTCTTGACATTGTCTTACTGTTCCTCTTTATGATGTTGTATGATATTTTTATTGCTAAAAATCATAGAGTGGATACTCATTTATTGTTGTGTTCATTGTTGTTCAATTGTCCACAACTGTAAAAACAACAATTGCTTTAGGAAATACTTAGATCCCAATTTCCTGAACAACCATTTTCCCTTGTTTTTCCACTCACACTTATTTCATGATTATAAAATGAATCTGATTTTAACAATATCATACTATGATTAGGACAAAATAACACATGTATCTTTAATCTGGACTTTTCTAGTTAACTAGTATAGTAACCACAAAACATTCTAAAAGTCCACAAACTTAAATTGTTACTTTCAATGGCAACCTAGAACTCGCAGGTGCCTTAAATTGAATTTTCCTTCCTTTTCATAGTTCATAATGTACATACATATATTACAAATTATCTTAATAGGATTCCAATTTGTCATGATATTGAAAGTAAGAAAATGTATCCATAATGGTATATGTAACAATAAGTTACTTAACATACTCCTAATCATTGTAAAGCAACATCATGTAAACATATGTTTGTACGAATAATTTCAATAAGCTAATAATTTCTTTTGGCATCGTTCTTGGTGTATTTGGTTTGTTTTCCTTAGGACAATCCATATACACACATCAAGATCAATAAAATTTAAGTTTAGAAGAATGTCATCAAATGCCACCCATCAAGGTAATAAAAGAGGAAACCAATGCTCATAATTTGACCAATAGAATTGCTTTGCAAAACAATATTCATTAAACAGAATATACCACATAACATGTATCATGGCATGTGGGCCACACTAGAATATTGAAATATTCTAACATTTTGCACTATAGTGATGAGATCTTCATCCCTTTGATATTGTTTAGTCATGATTTCTTATCTTCTCAACGAACCAACAACTTTTTTAAATTCGAATCCCACAAGCACTTGAGGCTCTTAAGTCATGAGTAATTTATGTCCAGGCCATATGATATGCTGAACTCCTCGATTTGACCTTGCATAATAGAACCAAGTTTGGATATGATTTAGGGAGCGATGTCAATCCTCCCAATTGTTATGGGAGTTCATACCAACCTACCCAAGTAAAGTTGAGTAATGTTATATGAAGTTTGGTATTCTCGGTTTAGGCGAGTTTTGTTAGTCTCCCAATAGGCGAGTTTGGTCTTCTGAGTTTGATTTGTTGTTTTCACCATAGTACTTAAGGCAGGCTAGTTAAGTTTTGTTGGATATATTAAATGATGTTTCGGGATCATAACGTGATTGAAGCCTTGATATCTTTCTTTATAGAGTTCAAATAGAAGCATGGCATTTTCCTATCTCATAGTTAATTGGTTTTGAGAGTTTGGTGTTGAATATTTTTCTAACTAACTTGGTTTTATTATATTTGACACACCCCCACTCGGAATGCCACTTGGACTCCAAATTGAGCTGTGCTGGCTGACACCAAAAAGGGGATGAAGCCATAAAAGTGTGGTGATATGGAAAATATGAATAAATTTAAACCTAAAAGTAACTAAATGCAAGAGTGCGCATGTGAGCGGGAATAAACCCATTTCATACGTGATGTCAGAGCTTAAGTAAAGTACAATAAAATTAGAATAAGAATTATACCATTGGAAGTAATCTCCTATATCAATGTTTGCCAGAAATCATCGCCCACAAAAACACTGCCAATAAATCTTAAAGGGGCAAAAAATAAGGGTGAGTGGGCCTGACAATAAAGTTTGTAAAAATCTTTTTGAAATCGTATAACCCCTTGCCATAAAACAAGTATAGTTTCCAAATATATATATAGTACATATTGTATGAAAACACTTACCATAAACAGCAATATTTCAGAAATACGATGACTCACAATATTTCAAATATAAAACATATAACAACTGGTAATCACAATATCTCGCATAGACGAACATATAATATCGGGTGCTCATCGATATATGCTGACACACGAGCTCAATCAAAGATATTATGACATGAACATGACTGGATGTTAAGTACTAGGTTTATTATTTGACTTCCCTTGTCAAAACTTGTAATTGCTACCACACATGCTCATATTTTAGAGTTAGGATACAATACTAATCTGGGATTTCTACTAGGATTAAACTTGTCAAGAACCAAACCTTCTTAACTGCAAAAGGTTTGAATCATACATTTTCATTTGCATATCAACCTTAGTTTTCTAGATTCCTTTTGTTTAGTGTAGTTGTCTAGTCAGAAATTCCCTTTGCTATCCAACTGTCTAAGCATGCAAACTAAGATAGCCCACATGGGCCATTTGACACCTTTTCCCGTGCGTGGATCTCTCACCCTTGATCTAAGAAGGTCTCTTTGGCTTGTGACATATGTCTCCTTGTCCCTCTTGTCTAAAACATCCAACTCTTCCATTAAAGGGGTTTTCAAGGATTCATTTGTTTTTGGCTAAGATATTCTCATTTTAGAAAAAGAGTGCACTTAACCTAGAGCTACATCTTAAGCTTCCAAACCAAAACCCTAGCCACAAAACCATCTCATGCACAAACACCCAATCACTGCATATTAGGGTTGGATTGTTTTAATGGTTTTGCATTAAGATTTTGGTCTAAACCTAAGTTTCATATCCTTCATAGACCAAGCTTTTGGATTCAAGTTAGATTCTTCCTTCAACTGTTTGACTGGAGAATTTGACTGGCCATTTGAATCCAGATTTCATGTGCATATCATAAAATCATGTCAAATCATTGATCGTGTTGATCTCGGTGCCACAAGGTGATGAGCTCAGGAGGAGCTACCATTTCGTGAAAACCAAATGAGTCCATCTCATGTAAGGCAATGTTGCACAAAGGTAAAGCTGCTTTATAGATAGGGATCTAGGAATTAAGCTTGTGTGATCTTTGTATGAACCTTTGTTTACACTAGTGGATTGGCACTCCGATTTTTTAACCCAGAGGTAGGTTTTTCCAACCAAAAATTTTCTTGTGTTCGATACTTTACAAAGTTTCATTTATAACTTTTGTTGGAGTTAAAAATGGTAGGGTTTGCTAGTATTGACACTTTATTAACCAAGTGAACATAACTCAAGTACTAAGACTAAAACTTAACTGAAGTTCACATTGTTAAGTTTTAACCTTTTAAGTTTGTTTGTTTATATGCTTGTGGGCTTCTAACAATCTGTACTCAATTGACTAGTACATCTGACTAGTTAATACAGTTGGCTTTAAGTTTTTGTTGTAGGGTATTCCACCTGGTACCAATTTCACTAGGTGTAATAATAATTTATGCTCCAGTACTACAATCACGTGAACATACAAGTCCTAATTGCCTATAGCAATCTAGGACAGGACTGGCGCCTACAATGGATCTAAAGTGAGCATATCGGTGGGATGTGAACATACACGTGAAGACTGGCTAGGGCCCGGATGAGTACTAACACCAGTGTAGCATACACGATGAGTTGTAATATGAGTATGATCATGCAATGATAATTCAATAATTCTAGTCAATGAAATACTATTCATGGCCGCAAATATAATTAAGGCATTCCATAATAGTACGCATACCTATGCATCCCATAAAACGTAGAATAATTTCATAAATTCCGTCAATCCGCTAATTCTTATAAACATTGGTCCAATTTAGACGTAACGTAGAAAGTTCTTTATTAAAAAATATATATATATATATATATATATATATATATGGAAACTAAATAAATATATAATATTTAAAAGCAAAAACCCACTCACAGTCATATTGTCAGGTTGAACCTGCCTCGCGGGCATTGAAGATCCTTGCGATGCGTTTCACCTAGAAACGAAACCATTTACGTAAATATATAACGAACTAATGTAAATTTGCGTATTCATATAAAGTATGGCTAATAAAGGAACTATTTTAAAATGATTGAATTTCGAAAAACAGAAGGAGGGACCTCGGGGCTTCTCCACACGCCGCCACCACGCGTTGCAAGGTGGTTGCACTGGCAACCATGCACGACTCACAGTGGTTCCTCCACACACACCTACATGCTTGCAAGTACGCTGGCACTCGCGTTCCTCGCGAAGGCCTGCATTTTTGCAGGTTTTTGTCCAACTTTCAGAGTGTCATTTGAGCTCATTTCTCAACTAAATCTAACATATAAACTACCAATTTAAAGCTTACAAGGAGAAGAAAAGATTTATACCAAAATTGAGGCTTGACGGAGCGGGGAGGCAGCCAGAAAAGTGGTTTGAAAATGGCTCAATGGCCACGGTTTTCACCTCCTAGAAAACTAGGATAACTTTTCCCCGATGTTCCTGCATCCCCAACTTCACCAAAACAATATTCAAGGTTATAAATAGGATTAGATCCATATATAAGGAAGGTTTGAAGAATCCCGAGGCTTACCTTTGTCGGAAACGGCGAAAACTTGCCGGAAAAACCCTTGAACAATGGTAGTGCTACTGTGCAGTATAAGGTTTCGTGTTTGGGTTCGAGATCGTGAGCTTACTCCTGCTTCTAGGTTCAGGACGAGATGATGAGGTTATGGTCTAGGTGGTTATTAGGGGATCATGGTGAAATGGTGGCGTGCTTGCCGTGATTATGTGCAGTGCACACCACTGGTGGAAGGAAGAAAAGCAGAGGATGGGAGAGATATGGTGATTCAGGTGGGGCTCGTTGGAAAAACTGGTGGGTGGTGTGATTCTAGGCCTCTCGGCCTCCCTGTGTGTGTAGAGGAATGAGAGGTTGAGGGAATGGTAGGGTTAAGTGAGAGAGATGAGAGAGTTTTCTAGAAAATATGGAAAAATAAAGGGAGACACGGGGGTGAGGGAGGAGAGTGGGGTGTTGGCCCAACTTGGCACATAGCCCAAAGCCATAAAATATAAATAAATAAAAAAGGAAAAAAATATCCCTCATGATGTGAAATTACAAAATTACCCTTGACGTTCCATGATTCGTAAAATCTTTGTTGTAACTTGGAATTCAATTCTGTTTGTGTCTACGAGTTCGTATCAGCGAGTACTACGTTAATATGCTAAGAGTTCATATCAGTTAGTTATAATCCACGTTAGCATCCACACCATATAGTTATTAAAAGTTTCCACATCACTCTTAATTAAGACCCTTAGGGGGCGTTTGTTTGCCCTTACTAAGTGGTTCTGGACTGGATTGGACTAGCTGCTAGTCCAATACCATGTTTGTTCCATGCTGGGATTAACATTAATGAGACTAAAGAGGACTCGCATGGACAAAACCCTTCACTAAGAGGTCTTAACGAAACCCCTCAATAACCATGAGACTGCTAGGACCTTCACTGCATCTTGATTTTCTCACGTTCTCTCTCCTTGTCATCCTCTATCTCTTCTCTCTACTCACTTCGTCTGCTCGCATTGCCAGCATCGTCAACACTCGCTAACCCAAAATCGCATCGTCTGCTTGTTTTGAATCTTTCAGAACCCAGAACCCGTCGTATTCTCTCCCTGCTCTCGCCGTCGTTTGATTCACTCCGATTCGAATCGCAAAACCCAAACCCAAAAGCCAATAGACAGAGCCCAGATTCGCTGAATTGCAACCCATATTCGAATCGCGAAACCTAAATTCCATCGCAAATCCTAGACTCGAATTGCAAAACCAAATTCGTTAGAAGTTCTACACATGTTTCAATTGCTAAACACAGCCAAGATCACACCACCGGTCTAAACCACCACCAATCTCTCACTCATCACCCCAACCCACAATCACGAATGAGACCTTAAATTCAATCTTCAATCGAAGAACCGACGAGCTCCGTTTCCAATTCGACAGAACTCCGGCGATTTAAGGTTTTCAAATCGAATTTTTTGTCCTGCATATACAAGTGAGCTTGAAGGATTTGATTTTTTTTGGGATTTAATTTTCCTTACGAAGGATTACAACTATGGAGGGTTTGCAGAAGTTGATTTGGTTATGGGTTAGGTGCTTTGCGTTCTTCATCTCCTTTTTATTTTTTATTTTTTATTTTATACCTTATTTGTTCTGTCACATCCCAGCCCGGGGTCTTCCACCACCGCAGCACGATATTGTCCACTTTGGGCACCGACCATGCTTTCACAGTTTTGTTTATGGGAACTCACACGAGAACTTCCCAATGGGTCACCCATCATGGGATTGCTCTCATGCGAACTTGCTTAACTTCGGAGTTCATGAACTCCGAAGCCAGTGAACTCCCAAAAGGCCTCGTGCTAGGTAGAGATGGGAATATACATATAAGGATCACTCATTTGGGCGATGTGGGATCTTACAATCCATCCCACTTAGGGGCCCGACGTCCTCATTGGCACACCACAGCCAGGGATTGGCTCTGATACCAAATTTGGTCACAGGTACAAAGTTTACTCTACTCTTTGAGATCTTCAATTCTGTAATTTTTGAGAATTTTTAAAAATAGTTGAATTTTCCAACGGGTCGGGTGGCCAACCGCCACTCGAAGCGGCGGCACGTGGTCTGTGGGCCAATGATGCTTTTTTATTTTTTATTTTTTATATTTTTTTGTAGTATTAGATGCCCTGGGTTCATATTTGATATCCGTACGACGTAATTTCATTTCGACACGTGAATAGGTCAAAATATGAATCGACGATCTGACCGTTGGATCGTCACCAAACTTTAATATGTTATAGTACGTAATATTTGAGGATCATAAGAATGTACGGATCAGGAATGCGACGTAGGGATCTTTCCGAATTGGAATTTTATGTTTATAAAATAAAAAGTTAATCGCCACTTGAAATTGAAATTGGCGAAGATCCAACCGTTGGATCGTAATGAAATTTTAGTATATTGTTCTAGAAGCATAATGTGGATCCTTGGAAAATTCGGATTGAAAATCTGGGATGCGGATCTTCCGGATCAAATCGTAGGGGTGTGTTCTATATAGATTATGTATTATATTGATAAGGATTCTGAGTCATGGTTTGATAATTGTTCTAGGCGCCGATTGTTCATGACGCCTCAACCTTCGTGCTAAGGATTTACGAATTTTAGCGAGGACTCCAGGTGAGTGGGTTTTTGGTTTTCTATACAAGTATATATGCTTTATGTTTTAGAATATGCATCTAGTGATTGCTTATGTTATTGTTGATACTGTGAACTACGAATGGCTTGATCCCTGTTTAGGGTACGTAGGCAGTCTGATGAGACGTTAGATGCAGCCATACAATAAATAAGACTAAATAATTGAGACAATAGCCTTGTTTGGGGAATTGAGCAATGTGAAGGAGATTGATGGAAAATGTGAGATTTAACCTTATTTATTGGTGGTTAGATGTTGGTTATAAATTAATGTGTGAAGAATCGTAATATTGAAGTGAAAAATAGTTAGGAATGATAGTTAATTTAACTAGTGTTTAGTTGGGCTTATCACCGATAATTATTTCCGAAGGTAAATAGTTTGGGAGTGGGGTGTTACAACTTACGCATATTATGCCATTTGTATATATGTTTATATATTTGGAAATATTATGATATGGTTGAATTTCAGATTTACATTCTGGTATATCCATATGTATGTTACTTGCACATAATTAAAGGTGAATGCTCTGAAATGTAAAGGTGAACGCAGGACGCACAGGTAAGTTCAGGTGAGTTTATGGTATTAGTTCAAATGATGGAGTTATAACATTAATTGATGAAATATGGATAAGTCGTACAGGTCACTATAAGTGACTCCGACTTATGAGCTAGCATTAATTGATGAGATATGGATAAGTTGTACATGTCACTATAGGTGACTCCGATTTATGAGCTAGCATTGATTGATGAGATATGGATAAGTCGTGCAAGTCACATTGGGTGACTCCGACTTACGTGCTAATATAGATTGTTGAGCACATGATTAGTTATAATGTTGATGAGATGCTGTGTCATGGTATATTTATGAAATTACTGTGGATACATTTTGATTCCACTTAGATACGGGATATGATTTGGTGAAAACTATACAGGTTTTAAGGTGAGGGGCTAATTCCTTGGTAATTGAAATTTGGTTTGAAAGGTTTTGTTTCACCCACTCACATTTTCTATTTTTGCACCCCTTCAGGTTCTAACAGCAGAGTGTCTGTATCGACGAGGATTCTTGGCACTTTTCAGTTCAGGTGTCTTCTTATGATGGTATAATCATTACCTTACCTTACTGTACTTTACTTATGCTCTGTATCGCGTGTGTGATGGGTTCATTCCCATTCATAGCACATTCTGGTATTTAGACACTTTTAGGTTCAAATTAATTGATATTTTTTTAATCATCATCACACTTTTTGACTTCGTCACCTTTCGAGTGTCGCCCAACATAGCTCGATTCAGAGTTCTAGTGGATATTTCGGGTCGGGGTGTGTCATGTTTTGTTCTTTAAATTTCAGAATATTTGATGGATTCTGTGAATTGGTTGCGTATTTGTTCTGTTCCTTAAATTTCAGAATATTTGATGGATTATGTGAATTGGTTGCATTTGGTTTGTGAATGTAGGCTTGGATTTGTGAGTTTCTGGGATACTAATTAGTTTTGATCATTGAACAATTATTGGATTATGTGAATGGAAATTCTATGTGCAGAGGAGCACTAGCAATTTGTGAAGAATGTGCCCCATTTTTTCATATTAATGTTGATATTTTTAATAGGAAATATATTAAAAAATAATATTAATAATAATTTATTGTTAGTCCAGTTTTCTAGTCTGACACTGCACCAAATACTTCACTAAGTTAGTTGAGCTTAGTTTAGTCTGAGCCAATCCAGCTTAGTCCTTAAAGTTAATACAGTCCGAGTTAGTCTGATGCAACAAACACACCCTTAATGTGTAAAATTTAAAGGCTAAAAAAGAGTCTAAAAATATTTGTCCCTTGATCATAATTTCCTAAACTATTCTAATTTATGAGAAGAGAAATTCAAATTCAGATGTAAGGCCATCTCCAACCGAAGGGTCCAGAGGGCCAGAGGCCCGAAAATAGCCTGAAAACCGTCTCCAACCGAGGGCTAGGGTAGAGGGCTCGTGGAATCTGAGAGGCCCACACAAAATATGAAAGGGCCAAAGGGCTGGCTCCGAGCTGGCCAGAAAAAATGAAAATCCTGTTAGTTTTAATCGATAGGAATACATTCATATTATTTAGTATAAATGTATTACTGTCAGTTGTATACTAAATAATATGAATGTATTCCTGTCGGTTTTAACCGACATGAATGATTTGAATTTTTTTTTTTTTTTTTTTTTTACAAAATTTTTCCTATAACTTCTATTTTTCATTTTTTTTTTAAATTCTATTTTTTTCCTATAACTTTTATTTTGCAAAATTTGTAGTTTTTAACAAAATTTAAGAAATTATTAAAAACATTTCTAGTTTTTCATATTTGTTAAAAAAAACATTTAACAACATGAAACTTAAACAACATTTAAGTTGTAGTTTTCAAATAATAAATTATGTTTGGCCCTATGGCCCTCTGTTGGAGACGGTTTTTTGTGATAGAGTTAAAATGAGCCCTCTGGCCCTCAGTTGGAGACGGAGACAAATATAGCCATGTATTGTTCATTAAAATATTAATATCTTGGAGAGCCAAAGGGCCAGAGGGCTAAAACGAGCCCTCGGCTAGCCATCGGTTGGAGATGGCCTAAGGGATTGTGAATGGCCTAACCAATAAAATATTAGAAACTTAACAAACTTGCAATGGAACAAATCACTTTCGACTAGCTTAACTAACTTAATTTTTAAAAGTTGTTTTAACGATTTACCCTCTAAACTTGTAGGTCATTTTCGAAATTTCAATTAAAACTCCCCCCCCCCCCCCAAAAAAAAACTCAAATTTTTATAAATAGTTAATTACCTCTTTATCGTTAGACTACTTAATTTTTTAGTGGATAACACGTGAAATACTTAAATAGAGTTAAAATGTTATTTTGCTGAACTTAGATGAGTTATTGTTGTACATAAGTGGATAGATTAGATCTGCACAAGTTGGCAGAAAAATAGAATTTGCTTGTAGTTATGGATTTTAGTGAGTGGCAAACAGTCATTTTATCTTTCTTCCCACGAAGTATCCATCCGTCTATGGTGAAACGAGCCCTTTGGCCCTATGGCCCTATGGCCCTCGGTTGGAGACGGTTTTTTGTGACAGAGTTAAAACGAGCCCTTTGGCCCTTTGGCCCTCGGTTGGAGACGGAGGCAAATATAGCCCTGTATTGTTCATTAAAATATTAATATCTTGGAGAGCCAAAGGGCCAGAAGGCTAAAACGAGCCCTCTGGCCAGCCATCGGTTGGAGATGGCCTAAGGGATTGCGAATGGCCTGACCAATCAAATATTAGAAACTTAACAAACTTGCAATGGAACGAATCACTTTCGACTAGCTTAACTAACTTAATTTTTAAAAGTTGTTTTAACGATTTACCCTCTAAACTTGTAGGTCATTTTTGACTTTGAAATTTCAAGTAATTAAAACTCCCCCCGCCACCCCCCCCCCCCCCCCCCCCCCCCCCCGCGCCCGAAAACTCAAATTTTTATAAATAGTCAATTACCTCTTTATCGTTAGACTACTTAATTTTTTAGTGGATAACACGTGAAATACTGAAATAGAGTTAAAATGTTATTTTGCTGAACTTATATGAGTTATTGCTGTACATAAGTGGATAGATTAGATCTGCACAAGTTGGCCGAAAAATAGATTTTGCTTGCAGTTATGGATTTAAGTGAGTGGCAAACAGTCATTTTATCTTTCTTCTCACAAAGTATCCATCCGTCTATGGATGGATGAAATTTTTGAAAGTGATAGTTAGTGAAAAGGACATGGCCATTTGTGAAATTTTAAGGGGCGGTTTGCAAATAGAAGTCTATGGTGAAAATTGGCAATATCAGCAAAATTGAACGGCCACCATCACATCATCAACGGATTAACGAACGTAACTAGTGTAATTGAACAGCTGATCACTTAGGACGTTTGCCCACCGTTAGTCTCATCCAAACTGAACCGTCACCTTCTCTGATTGAGTAACGCCGCGGCACCATATCATCACCGCTGCCGGTGCCGTCCTGTATGGTATATCCTACTGCCGTACCATTTCCTCTGAAAAAGGTAAAATGGTAATCCAATAAACGAGTTTAAAATTTTGACTTTTTCTCGTTTCTCTTGATCTAATTTTTTATGTTAACTGCGCCATATATTAATTATTCACGAGATTCGTCGGAGCAAATATGTAGTTTCAATCAAACTTAAAAAAAAAAAAAAAAAAAAAAACACAGAGAAAGATTGAAGTGTTCATGATAAGAGGCTAGCATTGAATAAGAAATGAACAAGAAATAAGACCTTGACAATTCTACTACTTCTGACCTAGCATATTCTATTTCCACGTGGATCGATGACATATTGGCCGCTATATAAGAAAAGTTAACATTAACAATATGCTTTGACTAGTCATGGTCTTTGCTATCACATCTCTCACCGTCAGATTATACCATGCTTATTATATTAGCACATGATGGTGAGTTCCCATGACAAATTTACTATTATTAGGAGAGTAGAGGAGAATTCGAAACTATATACTAGTTTAAGCATATGATCTCACATACAGTTCCGTCCCACACTATTTGGCCCAATCATCTGCCCCTCCATTGTTTACCACTTTTTCTGGCTAACCAATAGCTTAAAAACATACAAACTTTTACGATATCTTAAAATGCTAGATTTTGGCTTCATAAAGTGGACTTTCTTTTCATTTTAATTTTAGTGGAAATTGTTAATTCTTTTTGTTTTAACGAACGATATTTTCTATACTAAAAGAAAGATGATGTGCTTAGCCTCACAATAGGCTAATAATAATGTGGTTTAAATTCGCTTCATATATATCGATAACGAGCGATTATATTTTCTTGTTGGATAATGCTAAAGAGACCATATTTTTAAATCAAATTTTGTAAACCAAATGATGTGGTAGTTGATGATTGAATTATTACTTAAGTATCGATTCATGTGTTTATTTTCTATTACTGACACATTATTTAGTTTATAAATTTAATTTAAAATTTTGATTTACCAAGCATTGCTCTTTGTTGTTTGTACCCGATGACGATAAAAGCAAACAGAGCACATATCAAATTTTTAGGCTACTCATACTTCACCGTGGAAAATTTGACCAGTCGAAAGTTATATTTGATTTTAACTTTGACTCGTTCTCTCTTAATACACTGAAATATTAGGGGGTCACATATGAGTTTGGAGCAATACACATAAGTCATATTTAATTTTGAATATAACAATATCTCAAGGGTTAAAGTTTAAAAGTCAACAATTTTGAATCCCTATATATGCAATGTAAATGGTCATTTATTAGACTCCGTATGCAAGATTTGAAAAGTGTATAAACATACTCTGTGATGCAGGATGCAGCAGATAGAAACAAAATAAAATGAGAAATAAGATTGATAGATAGAGCCCACTATCTCTTAGTGTGAGGAGAGGCCTGAAAACCCTATAAACTTTGGTTCTAGTACTAGCCTACAACGTAGACACCAGAAAGAACAAAGCAGCAGACTCTTACAAAGAGAAAGGCACAAATATGAGATAGAAATCTCTCTAAATATTTCATTCACCAACAAAAACTATGACAATGCATCCCAAATTTTACATTTTTATTAATTTTAGAAGCGTGAATTTATGAAAATGCCCTAGAGGCAAAGACTTTGACTTCCATTGATCATCGGTTAGAGTGACATATGACTTATTCTTTTAGCATATCCTCGTAGTACTTGTCACTACGAACGCATAGGCGAAAGCCGTTTGCGAGTTCGAATTATAACGGTATAATTACGGATGTTTGAAGTTGGTTATTTAAAGGTAGTTAAATTATTTGAACTCTCACCTTGTGGGAAGACTAACTAATTAGCCTTAAGTAAAGAGGAAAAGGGACCAATCAAATTAAAAGGAATGGAGGACCAGTGAGAAATCAGAAAAAAGGAAGAAGGAAAAAAAAAAAAAAAAAAAGGGAAAAGCTGGGAGCTTTTCCCGTGGGTTTCCGTCCGTACACCTCCACGACCACCCATCTTCCAAGGCCGATTCCGGCCAACTCCGATGCAGTTTTTCGACATCACCACCACCATCTTGAAGCTCTCATTCCTCTCTACAAAACTCACCCAAGAACCACCTTGATTAACCATGGCATGTGGCGGTTGGAGGCCACGAAAGTTGACGAAAATCAATAGTGCTCCGGCCGCTCTTTTCAATTTTTCGGCAAATCGACAAA
Organism: Pyrus communis; assembly: GCF_963583255.1. Classification (NCBI taxonomy): domain Eukaryota; kingdom Viridiplantae; phylum Streptophyta; class Magnoliopsida; order Rosales; family Rosaceae; genus Pyrus; species Pyrus communis. The sequence goes on from NC_084812.1 coordinate 20,088,538, forward strand.
GTGATGGCTAATGCCACCACTTGGGCTTTGTAGCCCATCATCCCAGGAGCAAAACCCAACCAACCTTGACCCTGTTGGACCACTGTAGACGATGAATCGACGTCGGGAAGTTTTAGGCACCCGCTGGCTTTGTGGGCAAAATTGACCATCTTGCGTCCACTTTTGGACTTCGTGGCAGGCAACGATAGATCGTGATGTCTCGATGTGCGTGCAAGATAATCATAGTGTGGACTCCAGGTGAGTGGGTCTTTTTCTTTCATAGGCATATAATTGATAGTTCCACAAGCACTTCTATAATGATCTATGCTTGTTACCTACAATTAATCATTGCGAACTACGAATGGCTTGATCCTTGTTTAGGATACGTAGGCAGTCTAACAAGACGTTAGATGCAGCCATATAATAAATGAGATTAAATAATTGAGACAATAACTTTGTTTAGTGAATTGAGCAATGTGAGGGACATTGGTGGGAAGTGTGAGATTTAGCTTTATGATTTGGTGATTAAATGTTGATCATAAATCAATGCGTGAAGAATCAAGAAATTGAAGTAAGGAAAGGTAAGTAATGATAGTTAATGTAACTAGGGTCTAATTGGGCTTATCACTGATGATTACTCTCAAAAGTAAATAGTTTTGGAGTAGGGTGTTATTGATTGTACATGTTACGCTGTCTTATATATTTTGGGAATATCATGAAATGTTTGGGTATAGATTGCATCATGGCACATTCATATGGATATTACCTGAACCTAACTATTGTGAATGCTTTGAAGTGTTATATGACGCCGCGGACGCCCAGGTAAGCTTCAGGTGAGTACATGTTGATGTTAGTGATGTTAGTGAGTATGATTGTGTTGAGATATATTATAGCTCATAAACCTGCACCCCAGTGTTAGTGCTCCCGCCCGTGGCCAGGGCATAGTCCTTTACGTGATGTTCACCTCCCGCACCTTACGCTCACCTTGGATCCAAGGTAGGTGCACAGTCCTGTCGTACATACCACTTTAAGTGGTTCCGACTCGTAGGTGACCCGCGATTATTCGTAAAGTCTTCACGTGATCGTAGCACTTGGGTGTATTTATTTACCCCCAATCTTGTTGTACAGACTACTTTAGGTGGTTCTGACTCATCTACAGGTATACTTATTGAGCTATTGGCTAGCATGATTGATGAGATATGGATAAGTCGTACAGGTCACTACAGGTGACTCCGACTTATATGCTAGCCATGATTGATGAGATATGGATAAGTTGTACAGTTCACAAAAGGTGACTCCGACTTATATGCTAGCCATGATTGATGAGATATGGATAAGTCGTACAGGATTGATGAGATACGGATAAGTCGTACAGGTCACTATAGGTGACTCCGACTTATATGCTAGCCATGATTAATGAGATATGGATAAGTCGTACAGGTCACAAGAGGTGACTCTTGATGATATGGATAAGTCGTACAGGTCACAAGAGGTGACTCTGACTTATATGTCGTACAGGTCACAAGAGGTGACTCCGACTTATATGCTAGCCATGATTGATGAGATATGGATAAGTTGTACAGGTCACTATAGGTGACTCCGACTTATATGCTACCCATGATTGATGAGATATGGATAAGTTGTGCATGTCATATTAGATGACTTCGATTGATATATCATTTTGTATTGATTTAAGTTCATTTGGCCTACTTATTAATGCATGGTGGAGTTGATGGCAAACCGTGGTTTTAGCCATTTCTGAGTATGGTTTGGATATATGTATATATGTTGTATTGTCATATGGAAAACGATACGGGTTTTACATTGAGGGGCATTACTTTTAGAGAGGTAATAACTTTAGGAAGCTTGGTTTTATTGCTCACTCACACTCTCTGTTTGGTGCCTTCCAGGTTTTAGCTGCTGAGTTTGTATCGACAAGGATCTGTGGCGAATCTTAGTATTGATGGATACTTCTGAGGGTATGATTCTTACCCACACTCCTGTATCTTACTTATGCTCTGACATCATGAAATAGGTTCGCTCCCACTCACAACGCACTCTAGTACTTAAAATTTTTAGGTTCAAATTATTCACATTTTTCTACACACTATCACATTTTATGGCTTCGTCACCTTCTAGGTGTTGGCTAGCACAGCTCGATTCAGGGTCCAAGTGGACTTTCTGGGTCAGGGTGTGTCAGTTTGGTATCAGAGCATAAGTTAGGCAGTATTGAGTTCATCACACGTGCGATGTGAGTATTCTTGGATTTGTGTCTAATGCTTGAACTTTACCGCCTCGTCGATTACGGAAAAATATGTTAACATTTCTTCAGTTTTGGGCAGTTTTGTGGTCTTGACGACATTTTATAAAATCATTTTGGCATTTGTCCTTAGAATTAAAACGAAGATTTTCCTTGTGGAGGAAAGGTATAAAAGTGAGGCAAGTTGATGGCCTAAGTAAATGTATTGATAATCATGTGTCGCCAAAGATATTACCAAATAATTCTATCATTGTTCTACCACCATTAGTATTGATCCTTTAGAGATTGGAAATCTTAATTAGTCTTGATTTCTTAGTAACATTTCGCGGAAGATCATCTGAGGGATAATTACTTTTGGTCCCCATTAGCACTAATATCTTCAAGCATACTTGTGTTCATGTTGGATCTTCAGGAGGAAGATTGACTGTCGATAAAGTCTTTTTGAAAGTAGATCTTAAGCAAGGTCTTTTTCTAGCATTGGGATTTTTCAATCAACGATATTCCCAGATTTTTACTTTCGTAGTTGTACTTATTAAATGGGTGAGAATAGGCTTGCGAATGTAAGTTGTCATATCCTGGGAGTTGTAGAAATCCGAAAAGCAGTCATCAAATCCTCCTAGGATCAATGAACTACTTCACTTGAGCCGAATAAACTAGGATCGTGGAAGCTTAGGAATAAGCTTTGTACTAGGATGGTAAACTCATGATTGTTGTTTTTACCTTATCACTTATCTAGGTAAACAAAAACCATTTGACTAACCACCTCTCGATCACTTCCATAGGTAGACATTAGAATCAAAATGCGGGATGATATCTCACTGTTAGATTGTTATGAGTATCAAGGAAACTATGAAGACCTTTTAGTTTGTGTCGTAGAGTTGGTTAGTAGTATTGTTCATTTCGAGGACATATACTTTTGGCGTCATATCCCAAAAATCTTACCGCGGATACCACCACATTGTTAAGTTGGTATGGCAACATGACAGAGTATTGCTTTTATTTTTCAACAATTAAAACCGTTTGAAACGAACCATCTTATTCATTGACCTAAAGTCAACAGTCATCACCTTATTTTGAAAGCTAGATGACACTTCTCTGTGGAGATTTTTATGATGCATGGTGATTGTCAATTGATGTGACAAGTCAATTCGGATTCAGACTTGCTTAGTATGTTAACGCTTATGTTTCTTAGTGGTAGAACCGCTAAAGATGACCCATCATATTTATGACCTAGAATTAACAATTTATATTTTCATTGGAAAACCGATTGGTACTCTTATGTAGAAAAGTGTGTCCAAATCTTCATTGATCTTAGAACTTTTTATTACATTTACTTTTTGGAACAAGTTAAGTTCTGTCAGAGGCAATAGCAGAATTAAAGTAGCATCTATGAGTGCACTATTGTGTATCTACTCTTGCACACTTTCAGCCTGTCCTATTCTATTTAGTTGGGAAATATGAGTATCGATATAGAGTTACCTTTAATCTATCAAGAAATGGTTCGAATGATTTTAATCATTTTGTTATATGAATGGAGTTAGGAAGTATCCTTTTATATGCTCAATTCGAGATATGTTGTATGTGTAGAGAATGTGAAATTCATTAATCATGATGCTAAACCAATGATATGCTTATATGATGTTCCAATTGGTGATAGTTTTTCTTAAGTAGAAAGTAGTATTTTCTTAGCCTCAAAGTTTAAGGTATTGGTGACGATTCTTTCTTTAAAATGGACGTTGAAATTTCAACAGCAAGATACGTGTGAAGACAACTAGGATAGAAGTGAGATGTTGTTTAGTATCATATTTCCACCCATAAACTAAAGATTTGACTAAAGCGAATTACTCAAACTTTAGTGGACATGTTGCATTTTGTTCGTCACACGAGTACTATGGTTGTAATATATCACTATCTTTGTTTTAGTTGTTTGTATCCATAGTTAGTTATAATAACATTGGAATCGATAAACTGAGATTTTATGCTCGGTACATGATTGTTAGACACTTAGCTTTGTTAGAGTTATGTGTAACTGAGGTTACATTCCTGGTTATGAGTACGACATCAATTGAGATATGGTAGCAATATGTGAGGTGTAGCAGTGAGTTGTGGGTAAGAATTAGAATGATGGAAATTGTGACACGGAAATTATTTAGTATTGATGATGTTGCTTGGGAAAGTAGTGTGTGAGCACGTTTAAGGCTTGTTCAGATAATGTATAGGTATTTCTCCAATGAGGGACAAGATGGTAATGTTGCACCCTCGTTCGATTACATTTAGTCGTTTACTTATTGTTGGGCTTAACCCAATGTTATTATACATTTACCTTCAGATTAGGTAAAACTACGAGTGTGGGCGGAAGCTTTCAATGTTCAATTTTGATTTAAATATATCTATTTTGACTTGATGTTTTCGTAAGAGATTTTATACTGTAGTATTGTTTTGAAAGAGAATGAAAGTTTGAGTTTTGAGGCATGAAAGAGAAATCATTGCATCCTAATCGTGACGGAAGGACATTCTCTTTTATACATCTCTAGTTGATTTTAAATTTCAAGGACAAAATTATTTAATGTGGATAGATTGTGACAATGCGTCCCAAATTTTACATTTTTTATTAATTTTAGAAGCGTGAATTTATGAAAATGCCCTAGAGGTAAAGACTTTGACTTCCATTGATCATCGGTTAGAGTGGCATATGACTTATTCTTTTAGCATATCCTCGTAGTACTTGTCACTACGAACGCATAGGCGAAAGCCGTTTGCGAGTCCGAATTATAACGGTATAATCATGGAGAAGTTGGTTATTTAAAGGTAGTTAAATTATTTGAACTCTCACCTTGTGGGAAGACTAACTAATTAGCCTTAAGTAAAGAGGAAAAGAGACCAATCAAATTAAAAGGAATGGAGGACCAGTGAGAAATCAGAAAAAAGGAAGAAAAGAAAAAAAAAAAAAAAGAAAAAAAAAGGGAAAAGCTGGGTGCTTTTCCCGTGGGTTTCCGTCCGTACACCTCCACGACCACCCATCTTCCAAGGCCGATTCTGCCCAACTCCGATGAAGTTTTTCGACGCCACCACCACCATCTTGAAGCTCTCATTCCCCTCTACAAAACTCAAAACCCCCTTGATTAACCATGGTATGTGGCGGTTGGAGGCCACGAAAGTTGACGAAAATCAATAGTGCTCCGGCCTCTCTGATCGATTTTTCGGCAAATCGGCAAAGTGATGGCCGATGCCACCACTTGGGCTTTGTAGCCCATCACCCCAGGAGCAAAACCCAACCAACCTTGACCCCGTTGGATCACCGTAGATGACGAATCAACGTTGGGAAGTTTTAGGCACCCGCCGGCTTTGTGGGCAAAATTGACCATCTTGCGTGCACTTTTGGACTTCGTGGTAGGCAACGATAGATTGTGATGTCTCGATGTGCGTGCAAGATAATCATAGTGTGGACTCCAAGTGAGTGGGTCTTTTTCTTTCATAGGCATATAATTGATAGTTCCACAAGCACTTCTATAATGATCTATGCTTGTTACCTACAATTAATCATTGCGAACTACGAATGGCTTGATCCTTATTTAGGGTACGTAGGCAATCTAACAAGATGTTAGATGCAACCATATAATAAATGAGATTAAATAATTAAGACAATAGCCTTGTTTAGTGAATTGAGCAATGTGAGGGACATTAGTGGGAAGTATGAGATTTAGCTTTATGATTTGGTGATTAAATGTTGATCATAAATCAATGCGTGAAGAATCAAGAAATTGAAGTAAGGAAAGGTAAGTAATGATAGTTAATGTAACTAGGGTCTAATTGGGCTTATCACTGATGATTACTCTCAAAAGTAAATAGTTTGGGAGTAGGGTGTTATTGATTGTACATGTTACGTTGTATTATATATTTTGGGAATATCATGAAATGTTTGGGTTTAGATTGCATCATGGCATATTCATATGGATATTACCTGAACTTAACTATTATGAATGCATTGAAGTGCTATATGATGTTGCAGACGCCTAGGTAAGTTTCAGGTTAGTACATGTTGATGTTAGTGATGGTAGTAAGTATGATTGTGCTAAGATATATTATAGCTCATTCACCTGCACCCTGGTGTTAGTGCTCCAGCCCATGGTTAGGGCACAGTCCTTCACGTGATGTTCACCTCCAGCACCTTACGCTCACCTTGGATCCAAGGTAGGTGCACAGTCCTGTCGTACAGACCATTTTAGGTAGTTCCGACTCGTAGGTGACCGACGATTATTTGCACAGTCTTCACGTGATCGTAGTAACTTGAGCGTATTTATTTACACCTAGTCTTGTTGTACAGATCACTTTAGGTGGTTCCGACTCATGTGCAGGTATACTTATTGAGCTATTGGCTAGCATGATTGATGAGATATGGATAAGTTGTACAGGTCACTACAGGTGACTCCGACTTATATGTTAGCCATGATTGATGAGAAATGGTCGTACAGGTCAGAAGAGGTGACTCCGACTTATATGCTAGCCATGATTGATGAGATATGGATAAGTCGTACAGGTCACTATAGGTGACTCTGACTCATATGCTAGCCATGATTGATGAGATATGGATAAGTTGTACATGTCATATTAGATGACTCCGACTGATATATCATTTTGTATTGATTAAGTTCATTTGGCCTACTTATTAATGCATGGTGGAGTTGATGGCAAATCGTGGTTTTGGCCATTTCTGAGTATGGTTTGGATATATGTATATATGTTGAATTGTCTTATGGAAAACGATACGGGTTTTACATTGAGCGGCATTACTTTTAGAGAGGTAATAACTTTGGGAAGCTTGGTTTTATTTCTCACTCACACTCTCTGTTTGGTGCCCTCCAGGTTTTAGCTGCTCTCGACAAGGATCTGTGGCGAATCTTAGTATTGATGGATACTTCTGAGGGTATGATTCTTAGCCACACTCCTGTACCTTACTTATGCTCTGACATCATGTGTGAAACGGGTTTGTTCCCGCTCACAACGCACTCTGGTATTTAAAATTTTTAGGTTCAAATTATTCAGATTTTTCTACACTCTATCACATTTTATGGCTTCGTCACCTTCCAGGTGTCAGCCAGCATAGCTCGATTCAAGGTCCAAGTGGACTTTATGTATCGGGGTGTGTCAAAAACGTTCAACTCCCCCATCTTACAAAAAGAAATGATTTTTTATAACCATTTTGTAACTTACATTCAAAAATTAAAAAGGCAACAAACATAAAAACACCTAAAACTGAAAATTACATAATCAAAATAATCCAATCGGCCAAAAAAACGCCCTGACTGTTATGATTAGCCATAAAAAACGTCTTGAAATTAATCTTATCATCCGTTTGTTTTAAAGCACCCTCTTTATTCCAGCACATAAATATGTCTTCCAATAATCTACGATGCTCCATGCCAAATGAATCATTTATTTCCCATCCTGCATCACTCTGGCATTGGTTCGTAAAATTATAAGATATCCAATTTGCGTCGTTGAACTTTCAAGAATTATTTCACAAAGAGATTTTTTAAATATATTCGGAACACAAGATGATACAATACTTGTAAATATGTTTCTTAGGGCTTCTCTTCTTGTATTATAACATGTGATATAGCGACTTGTGTTACGAATATACCAAAAGTGTCTGTAGTTCATAAATTTTGTCAACTTCCAAGTGTAAAATTGTCTTGTTTCATTTCACATAACTGTTAGACTTTGAGATTTTGAGATTTTGAAAAGTGTCCATATGTAAATTCTGAATTCAAAATGAAACAGTAAAAACAAAGTTATATGGTTTTGAACTGTAATTGGGCTAAAAAATAAAATGCACAAAAAAAAAGGATGAGCTCAGGCCTAGACTACCGGATAACAGTGATATGTTTTGAATTTTCTCCTCTGTTTTATTTCACACCTAACAAAATTACCCTGCTTGGTAGTGATTCGTTATCTACACTCCAGTTCAGTACAACTAGTACAAATTATTGACTACGTGAGGTGGTAACATACTTTTAACTTCAAGTCAAATGAATAAGCTAAAGTAGAGCCGGTGGTCAAAAAAATAAATGAATATGTGGGAGTTCAAACACGGATTGAGGATTCCAATTGTTTAATGCAGGACGTTACATAAGATGCATTTAGTTTTTGGAAATCTTCTCAACTATCAGATAAATTCATGAAGAATTGCAAGGTTTTTTCAACAATGAATTTTATGTAATAACATTTTAGTGGGATGGATTAAAAGGAATTATCTTGGTTATTTATATTATCTCATTATAATATCATGTATTTGTCTTAAATGAGGGAGGTTTAAGCATCTATAAATATTTGTATTTGTAAGGCATAAAAGAGGAGAAGTTGTTTGAAATATAATTTTGAAATTTGAATTGTAAACTCGTTTTTAAGTGCATTGCTCTTGTTAAGAGTTTGTGGCTTTGTTCTTCTAGTTGTCTATGTTGGAGGCTGGTACTAAAAGTGAAGTTTTTAAAGTTTTCAGATCTCTCCTTGTACCTGAAGATGACAGACCTTACCGATCTATCGTATCCTATTCATTTTAATTTCTTTTTTATTTTCCCACCACACTGCTCCCTGCATCATGCATGCTTTCTATTAGACTAACCTCGGGTTTTTTTTAATATTTAGATAGAGGTAAGGCAGTTTATACAGAAGTTTGTCAACTCCTATATGACACACCCTAATCGAGATCAGGGCATCCTGGCCATCACGTGGAAGTGATGTAGCCATGTGTACAGTGCGGAAGGTAATAAAATAATAATAGAAATAGTGATACGAATAAATAAAAACTGGTTTTACATGAAATGATAATAAGTGCAACGTAAGTGCGATGCTAAGTTCAGAGCATAACGCCTAAAGCAGTCCAAAAGAAAATGACGCGACAACAGTACACCCGAAGGTGGCCCTACGTTGGTGATCGTCTGTCAGAAATGCCGGGAAAGTCCTCTGGGAAACCACCAAACCTGCTGGTCCACTAGAACCTGGAGGGGCGCAAAACAAAAGCGTGATGGGCAAAAACAAAGCTTTTCGAAAACCATTTAATAAATAAGTTCTAACCCCTCGCCGTAAAACCTGTATACTTCCCAGAAAATAGATATACATATATATATATATATATATATATATATATATATATATATATATATATATATATACTAATCATGTTCAAGAATATGCCATGCCAAAATCTCAAAATGAAATGCAAGTGCTAAGGTAAAAATCATATCAATAACATATAATCTGGCAGCCGAAGTCACCTAACGTAACCTGTACGGCTGAATCTAGAGCTCAAATCTCAATCTCACTAACTAGACCTGCACACGAGTCGGAACCACCTAAGGTGGTCTGTACGACAGGCCTGGGTGTAACATATATATACGCTCAAGTGCTACGATCACGTGAAGGCTGGGCGAATAATCGCGGGTCACTTACGAGTCGGAACCACCTAAACTGGTCTGTACGACAGGACTGTGCACCTAACTTGGATCCAAGCTGAGCGTGTGGTGCGGGAGGTGAACATCACGTGAAGGACTGTGCCCAACTCTGGGCGAGAGCACTAACACCGGGGGTGCAGGTTATGAGCTCTCAATGCATCTCAAATCACTACTGAAAGTAAACATAATCACAACTCACCTGGCACTTACCTATGCGTCCGCAGCACCAAATATGCATATAAATGAATGCAACTAACGATGCATAAACAACGGTAATATAATGCATGGCATATAACGAATAAACGTTTTAAATGAATTTCTAGGAAAATATAAGTATATAGGTATATACGGAAAACCAAAAGCCCACTCATTGGTACGTGGAAGGGTCGTAGACCCCCTGCCTCGAGTGACCACGCTCGTCCTCGGGATAGGTATCACCTATATGCGAAACAACTACAAAAACGTTAATTTTAAAGCACATAACCAACCTTTAGAAATAACTTCTCATACAATGCTCAAATGGGGTGTATAAATACACCAATGTGATCTACTCAACCTCAGGAACATCCCCATATTTTTAAAATAATTTTTCACCGTCGTACGCGCCCCCACGGGCCGGCCAAGGCACGGCCACACGCAGGCACGTGCCTGGCACGCTGACGGTGTCAGTTGACGCCGTCAGGAATATTCCGTTATCCCTAACAGATTCCGTTAACGGCGTCAGGAATATTCCGTCAAATCTGACGGAATATTCCTTCGTCTTCTCCGGCGAGCCTCCGGCGCCGGAAAATTGGGAATTTTTTTAAATCGTCTTATCTTCTTCGTTTTTCAACCAAATTTCACAAAATTGGTACCAAAATGAAGCTTACAACAAGAGGAACACAATCATACCACTTTCAAGTGCTAAAATCCACGAAATCTCACCTACAAAATCACCCCAACTCCGGCCAACCTCGAAACTCGTGATCCCGACGTCCAAAACCTTCAAACGAACCACCCCGAGCCTCCTAGGGACCTCACCAAGCTTCCTACAAGCTTGAAATTCCCAAAAACGTGAGAAATCACGTGTGCATGAACAGTACCAAAATCGGGCATCGTGAGTTCGACGTGAAAACGAAGGTATTCTTACCTGAAATGGGTATGGTTGGACTCCTACGAGCCTCACAAGCATGGATATGTGCTTGGTTTCTTCGATCTGTGAAGGTTTGATAGGTGTGTGGGTGTGTCCGTACGTTTCAAAGAAAATGGGAAAGGAATGGGAACTCGGGATAGGGTGCAGGGATAGGGAGAAAGGGTGAGGGGAATGTGTGGTCCACCATCAGCCAACAACCAACCAAAAATAACCACAAAACGTAAAGAAACCGCACTAGGGGCAAAACTGTCTTTTCACGCGTACGTTTTTAAAATTCTCAGGACGGGCTGTTACAACCTACCCACCTTACAAGAATTTCGTCCCGAAATTCAAAACAACCAAATAAGAAACCCCTAGTGATCAAAGAACAACCGAGGATACAAATCCCTCATCCGATCTTCTGTTTCCCACGTAGCTTCCTCCACGGAATGATTCCTCCACAAAACTTTTACTAAGTTCACCGTCTTGTTCCTCATAACCTTTTCTTTCCAATCTAGTATCGTCACTGGTTCCTCGTCATAAGTCAAATCTGGATTAATTTCCAAGGGTTGATGAGGTATCACGTGAGACGGATCAACAACATAATGTCGAAGCATAGATACGTGAAAAACGTTATGTACTCTAGCCAACTCCGGAGGCAACTCCAACCTGTAAGCTACCTCACCAACTCGCTCTGTGACCATGTATGGTCCAATGTACCTGGGACTCAATTTGCCTTTCTTCCCAAACCGCACGACAACTCTCCCTGGTGAAAGCTTCAGAAATACCCAATCGCCAACTTCATACACTCTGTCCGTAGCATGCCGATCCGCTAAACTCTTCTGCCTGTCCTGGGCTGCTTTCAGGTTAGACTTAATTACCCGAATATTTTGAGTAGTCTCCTCAACAATCTCTGGACCCACTAAGACTCCTTCTCCGACCTCTGACCAACACAACGGTGTGCGACAAGGTCTACCATACAACGCCTCAAATGGTGCCATGCCGATACTCGAATGAAAGCTGTTGTTGTAGGCAAATTCCATTAAATCCAACCGTTTGTGCCAAGCATCACCAAACTGTAGCACCGAAGCTCGCAACATATCCTCCAAGGTCTGAATAGTCCTCTCTGACTGTCCGTCCGTCTGAGGATGATACGATGTACTATAAAGTAGTCTCATACCCAAAGCTTCCTGAAATGCTACCCAAAATTTAGATGTAAATCGTGGATCACGATCCGAGACAATACTCACGGGGACACCATGGTATTTCACTATCTTCGAGATAAACAACTCCGCTAATCGGCCCAAAGAATACTTCTCCCTTACTGGAATAAAATGTGCCGACTTAGTAAGCCGATCAACGATCACCCAAATACCATCAAAACCATTATGTGTACGCGGAAGCTTGTACACGAAATCCATAGTAATATTTTCCCATTTCCACTCTGGAACGGGAAGCGGCTGCAACAACCCAAACGGTTTCTTCCTTTCCGCCTTAACTTGCTGACAAACAACACACTTACTCACATACTCAGCTATCTCCCTTTTCATACCCGGCCAATGATAAAATGGTCGAATGGTATGATACATTTTAGTAGCTCCAGGATGCATGGCGTAAGCCGAGATATGTGCTTCATCGAGAATTGCTTTCTTTAATTCCAAATTATTAGGCACGAACATTCTACCTTCCTGCATCAACATGTCATCCGATTCACGAACTCTGAGGTCTCTCCTCCTTCCTCGATCTCGAGCTTGGATCAATTCCTGGGTTTCTCTATCAGCTACCTGAGCTTTAAGCACCCGATCGACCAAAATTGGCCTAACTTGAAAATTAGCAAGTAAAGCCACATCTCGATCTTCTGCTTCTAACCTCACTCCCGTAGAGCGTAAGTCTACCAAAAGAGGAATGCGACTCGCATATAACGCATTAATGCGGCCCTGAGACTTCCTGCTAAGTGTGTCAGCAACTACATTTGCACGACCAGGGTGATAATTTATCGTGCAGTCATAATCACTTAGCAACTCCAACCACCTCCTCTGACGAAGATTAAGATCTTTTTGCGTAAAAAGATACTGAAGACTCTTGTGATCTGTAAAGGTCCTACATTTCTCTCCGTAAAGGTAATGTCTCCATAACTTCAACGCAAAAATGATAGCTGCTAACTCCAAATCATGTGTAGGGTAATTCAACTCATGGGGTTTCAACTGTCATGAAACATAAGCAATCACCCTACCATGCTGCATCAATACACATCCCAGACCATTCAAGGAAGCATCACTATAAACCTCGAAATCACCACTATCGTCCGGGAATGCCAATACAGGTGCGTGAGTGAGACAATACTTTAACTACTGGAAACTCTACTCACACTTATCATCCCACTCAAATTTAACGTCCTTCCTTGTTAACCTCGTCAATCGTAAAGCAATCACAGAAAAATCCTTAACAAACCGACCCTGCTAAACCAAGGAAACTCCTCACCTCTGTGACGGTTCGCGGTTGCTCCCATTTCTCCACCGCTGCGACCTTCTGAGGGTCCACCAAAATACCCTGAGCTGAAATGATGTGCCCCAAAAACGCAATTTGGTCTAACCAAAACTGGCACTTGCTAAACTTGGCATACAGTTGGTGTTCCCTCAACCTTTTCAACACCAAAGTAAGATGTCGAACATGCTCCGCCTTGGACTTCGAATACACAAAAATGTCGTCGATGAAAACAATAACAAACTTATCCAAATATGGCTGGAACACCCGATTCATCAAATCCATAAAAGCAGCTGGTGCATTCGTCAACCCAAATGGCATAACCAGAAACTCGTAATGACCATAACGAGTCCTGAACGCCGTCTTAGGAACGTCATCCCTACTAATCTTCAGCTGATAATATCCTGACCTCAAGTCAATCTTGGAGAACACACAAGCACCTCGAAGCTGATCAAACAAATCATCGATATGTGGCAACGGATAACGGTTTTTAATCGTCACCCGATTCAATTGCCTGTAATCAATACATAGCCTCAAAGTTCCGTCTTTCTTCCTCACAAATAATACTGGAGCTCCCCAAGGTGAAGTACTAGGTTGAACAAAACCCTTATCTACTAGTTCCTGCAACCGAACTTTCAATTCCCTTAACTCAGCGGGAGCCATACGACAAGGAGTCAAGGAAATAAGATTAGTACCTGGAAGCAACTCGATAGTAAACTCCACGTCTCGGTCCGATGGTAAACCAGGTAAATCCTCGGGGAAAACATCGGGAAAGTGCCTGACTACTCTCACATCCTCAACTCTACTTGGAGCAGCCTTATCCAACACCACATGAGCTAAGTACCCCTGGCAACCTTTAGACAACAACCTTTTCGCTCGCAAAGCCGAAATAACACCATGTCTCACCCCACTCTGCTCGCCCACAAAAGTAACCACAGGTAGTCCAGGACGATGGAACGTAACTATTTTCCCGTAACAATCAATATTGGCACGATTGAAATGCAACCAATCCGTGCCCAGAATCACATCAAAGTCAACAATATCTAACGGGATAAGATCAGCTGGCATAACCACATCCTCTACTATCACTGGACATCCTAGGTACACATGATCTACAATACATTTCTCCCCTCTAGGCATAGTGAACTCTAAATCATACCCTAGAGGTATGGGGTGAGGTTGCGTCACTTGAGCAAATGTATGAGAAATCACAGAATGTGTAGCACCACAATCAATTAATACTCTAGCAAAATAACCAAGGATATTTAACGTACCCATGATCAAATCCGGATTATTCTGAGCATCCTGTTGAGAAATATTATGAATACGCCCCTGGGTCTGCTGTCGTCCACCTCGACCTCTGCTCGTCTGGCCACCACGACTTTGAGTGCGACGCCCCTGACTGGGCTGACCAGACTGCCTCGAAGACCCCGCACTACTTGTACCAATCTCTCCCTGCTAGAACTGTCCTCCCTGAAACCACTGAGAACCGCCGGCTGAAGCTGAAGGATACGGCATATAGCCGCCAGAATACGGAGGATAACCACCCTGGGAATATGGGTCCTGGGGATACTGATATTGTCCCGGGGCATAAGGAACAGCATCGCCCTGATAGTGGTAGGCACCACCTCGACCTGCCTGTCCATAACTACCCGGACCCTAAATCTGCTGAATCGGTGCAGGTGGAGGCAAGAAAGTCTGCTGCGGCTTCTGCTGCTGACTCTGGGGACAATTTGCAGCCCGATGTCCCAACTGCCCACACATAAAACAACCACTATTACCACGCCTACACTCACCAAAATGCCGGTTATTACACCTACGACAAACTGGGGCCCTGCCTTTACCACTATCACCCTGTCTCTGCCCTCTAGCACCACCAGCAAACCTACCTCCACGTCCCTGACCAGTGGCGCTAAAACCACTGCTAGAAGAGCTCGAACTAGTACCACCCCTCTTGAAGTTCTGTGTCCTACGGGGCCCGAGCGACGCCTGACCTATACCCTTATCATCTTTCTTCTGATTACCATCCTTCTCTTCCTCCTCACTCTCTCTCGGCATGTTCTCTAAATCCTCAATCCTCAACAAAATCTCATCGAACTCCTGGTAGGTATCACAGTGGGTGGTGGTCGTCATCGAACGCCACTTCTTCTTAGTACCTAAGCGGAAACGACAAAGCATCTCCGCCGGATTACCAGCAACATCTGGATGATAGCGAGATAATCAGTGAACCTCCGATAGTACTCATTCGCCGTCATCTTCCCCTGTCTCAGTTCAGTGAACTCCTGCTTCTTACGATCAATGTACTCATGAGGCACAAACCTTCTCCTGAACAACTTTTGGAAAACATCCCAATCAGTCCTCTCAGCTGGAGTCAAACGACGGAGTTCCTGCTCCCACCAGGCTGCAGACTCCTTACCCAAAAATCACGATGTCGTCTCAACCCACTTCTCCACTGGGACATTCCCCTGACTGTGCAAAACACGAAAAGTCTTCTCAATATACTCTAACCATCGCTCTGCACCCTCATGACCCTCATTACCTTCGAACTTATCCAATTTCAAATTATACATAGTCTCCAGAGGAGTCCTCTAGGGAGGGCGGATCGCCGACTGAATAGCTGTAGCAATAGCTTCCCCCAGCTGAGCAATATCGGGGAAACTAGGCTCAGCAGAGCGACGTGGTTCCCGACGAGGCGGCATAATTCTGACAGAAGACACCAAAACCATTAGAATACTCACAAAAGCACATGACTGCCAAACCTAGGCTCTGATACCAAACTGACACACCCCGATCGAGATTAGGGCATGTTGGCCGTCACGTGGAAGTGACGTAGCCATGTGCACAGTGCGGAAGCTAATAAAATAATAATATAAATAGTGATACGAATAAATAAAAACTGGTTTTACATGAAATGATAATAAGTGCAACGTAAGTACGACGCTAAGTTCAGAGCATAACGCCTAAAGCAGTCCAAAAGAAAATGATGCAACAACAGTACACCCGAAGGTGGCCCTACGTTGGTGATCGTCTGTCAGAAATGCCGGGAAAGTCCTCTAGGAAACCACCAAACCTGCTGGTCAACTAGAACCTGGAGGGGCGCAAAACAAAAGCGTGAGTGGGCAAAAACAAAACTTTTCGAAAACCATTTAATAAATAAGTTCTAACCCCTCGCCGTAAAACCTGTATACTTCCCAGAAAATAGATATACATATATATACTAATCATGTTCAAGAATATGCCATGCCAAAATCTCAAAATGAAATGCAAGTGCTAAGGTAAAAATCATATCAATAACATATAATCTGGCAGCCGGAGTCACCTAACGTGACCTGTAAGGCTGAATCTAGAGCTCAAATCCCAATCTCACTAACTAGACCTGCACACGAGTCGGAACCACCTAAGGTGGTTTGTACGACAGGCCTGGTGTAACATATATATACGCTCAAGTGCTACGATCACGTGAAGGCTGGGCGAATAATCGCGGGTCACCTACAAGTCGGAACCACCTAAAGTGGTATGTACGACAGGACTGTGCACCTAACTTGGATCCAAGCTGAGCGTGTGGTGCGGGAGGTGAACATCACGTGAAGGACTGTGCCCAACTCTGGGCGGGAGCACTAACACCGGAGGTGCAGGTTATGAGCTCTCAATGCATCTCAAATCACTACTGAAAGTAAACATAATCACAACTCACCTGGCACTTACCTGTGCGTCTGCAGCACCAAATATGCATATAAATGAATGCAACTAACGATGCATAAACAACGGTAATATAATGCATGGCATATAATGAATAAACATTTTAAATGAATTTCTGGGAAAATATAAGTATATAGGTATATACGGAAAACCAAAAGCCCACTCACTGGTACGTGGAAGGGTCGTAGCCCCCTGCCTCGAGTGACCACGCTCGTCCTCGGGATAGGTATCACCTATATGCGAAACAACTACAAAAACATTAATTTTAAAGCACATAACCAACCTTTAGAAATAACTTCTCATACAATGCTCAAATGGGGTGTATAAATACACCAATGTGATCTACTTAACCTCAGGAACATCCCTATATTTTTAAAATAATTTTTCACCGTCGCACGCGCCCCCACGCGCCGGCCACGCGCAGGCACGTGCCTGGCACGCTGACGGCGTTAGTTGACGCCGTCAGGAATATTCCGTTATCCCTAACAGATTCCGTTAACGGCGTCAGGAATATTCCGTCAAATCTGACGGAATATTCCTTCATCTTCTCCGGCGAGCCTCCGGCGCCGGCGACTGGGAATTTTTTTAAATCGTCCTATCTTCTTCGTTTTTCAACCAAATTTCACAAAATTGGTACCAAAATGAAGCTTACAATGAGAGGAACACAATCATACCACTTTCAAGTGCTAAAATCCACGAAATCTCACCTGCAAAATCACCCCAACTCCGGCCAACCTCGAAACTCGTGATCCCGACGTCCAAAACCTTCAAACGAACCACCCCGAGCCTCCTAGGGACCTCACCAAGCTTCCTACAAGCTTGAAATTCCCAAAAACGTGAGAAATCACGTGTGCATGAACAGTACCAAAATCGGGCATCGTGAGTTCGACGTGAAAACGAAGGTATTCTTACCTGAAATGGGTATGGTTGGACTCCTACGAGCCTCACGAGCATGGATATGTGCTTGGTTTCTTCAATCTGTGAAGGTTTGATGGGTGTGTGGGTGTGTCTGTACGTTTCAAAGAAAATGGGAAAGGAATGGGAACTCGGGATAGGGTGCAGGGATAGGGACAAAGGGTGAGGGGAATGTGTGGTCCACCATCAGCCAACAACCAACCAAAAATAACCACAAAACGTAAAGAAACCGCACTAGGGGCAAAACTGTCTTTTCACGCGTACGTTTTTAAAATTCTCGGGACGGGCTGTTACATGTAGCTCTCTTTTGCATACCATGTACTATTGGACAGATTAAACAAAAACAATGATGTTTGTCAAACTAGCTTGATCATCAAATCTATATTTCTATTATTCTGTCAAACATGGCTGATTAAACTCCAAATTTTTTATTGTCTTGGATCCGATTTTCACCTGGAGAGAGGTAGATGGTATATCATTGTCAGCAGGCAGCTCAACGGTTGATATCTACAAGTTATTAATATGTTGGCCTCGTAGTATTCGCCCTGTATTTTGTGAGTATGATTTGAAACATGTGGAAAATTCATAGATATAGTTGAAAACTCTCCACCTTTTAGAAAAAGAAAAAGAAAAATTAGAAAACTGGAGACTCAAGCCATACATGTCTTGCGCGCGCAGCGCATGATGTAGATGTATTATGTATGTGGTAATATAGCCAACCTTTCGAAAGTCAACTCCCGAAACGGTCTTCTATAGGTTGAAATCTTGTACATATATTCATGTATATTCTGTTTTCACACACCAATTTTTTTATAATCTTCCCAATGCCCTTTGCCCTATACCCTATGTTATCAATAAAAGGATCCCTGATCTTCAGATGAGCTTTGAATTCAAATAATCAAGTTTTAATTTCTATTAGGAGATATTTTTAGGTGTACTCAAAACACTATCATCGTGTAACAATTTCACTGAAATTATAACTTGTATTTGTATTTAATAAATTTACTCTAGAAGTTAAACATATCAATCAAGTCGACTCATAGTATATTACGTGGTAAATATTTTAGATTGTACATTTTAATTTTCCGATATAAGATTCACTCTCAACAAAATCTAAATTCATTGGATAAAATGAAACCTATTTCCAAATGAGTAACTATAATATTGCTGTCACAACCAAATTATCTAGAAGGAAAGATAAAAAAGATTCCGTTCATGTTACGACCAGGAATGAGCCGATTTTATACCGTATATATTTGAATTTTCTTAAAATTTATTTTATTGTAAATTAATTGGCTCCTCATTGTGTACATCTAACCTGCAAACAAATGTACTCAAATAATATGTTGATGCCATATTTGTGAAGCAGAAAAATTTTCACTGGCATGCTCCTTTCCTTTTTAATTAATAACCCATTTCTTTTAATTTAAATTTTCTGTAAAGGAAGTTAATCTTAATCATGGTCAAACACCCTATACATGCATGAACAAGGTAACTACTCGTCAATTCGCAATGGTGCTCTTACCATGTTTTATGTTTTGGGTCAAGCTACTTACCATGTATTACCATGCAGCAGCGTTTCTTCCAGCGGTGGATATCACATATATATTAGATTTTTTTTTTTATATAAGAATGCAAAATAACAAAAGAAATGGGTCAGATAGGAATATCACCACAATTATGGTAGACTCATGGTACTTAATATTAGACTTAAATTAAAAATTAAAAAATTAGAAAATTAAAAAATCAAAACAAAGAAACTTTCCTCCTGTGCTTACTTGTAGATTTAATGTTAGCTACTAATTAAATGCATATCCATATACTGACTTTGAATTTTTCCCTTTATTGGGCTTTCACACCCTCCTCCCCTCTCACTTCATATGTATGAGACGAGAGCTTGATATTGTTGATCTCATAAGTCATAGCCCCCTCAACTTCTCTTTGATTTTGCTATGGAGGATCTTGAGATGTCAGAGAAAAACACACGTTCAGATCACGACTTTGCTCCATACCATTTCAGATGTCCCATTTCTATGGAGCTCATGAAAGACCCCATCACCATCTCCACCGGCGTCACCTATGAACGCAACAACATAGAGAAATGGTTCTTCTCCTACAAGAAGAAAACATGCCCAGCTACAATGCAAAGCCTTGAGAATTTTGACATGATCCCGAACCTCACCCTCAAGAGGCTCATTATTGCATGGCAAACCGAAGAGGATGCGAAAAATGTTATTTGCTCAATATCATCTACACCAAGGCCTTCAGCTAAGCATGAAGAAATTCAAGCGCTCCTCAACACAATCATGTCATCCCCATTCAAGGTAAATTCGATAAAGAAACTTCGTTCCATCATCGAGATAGATGATGAGATGAAAAATGATTTTATTCGATCTAACGGGGTCGAAGTTCTTGTCCAAATTCTTGATCAAATTCTCTTGGAGAGCTCGGATTTCACAACGTTTAGGGCTAGTGAGGAGGCTCTTTGTATTCTTCACCAACTTCCAATATCGGGAGAAGGGAAAACATTTAAATTGTTATCGAAGCAAGAATCAGCCAGATCGATGACTGTCATGCTTCAGCGAGGAAGCACTGAGGCACGGCTCCATACCATTACCATATTCGAGAAGATGGTGAAAACTGAATATGATTGGAGCTTCGTGATACAAGATCAAGGTATAGATTTTTTTAAATCCTTGTTGGAGCTTGTTTCGGATGAAATTTGTAGCAAAGCAAGTTCATGTGCCTTGAAAGTCTTGATAGAAATATTAAGAGCATCAAAGAAAAACAAGTTGAGGGCAATTGAAGCAGGCGCAGTTTGTGTCCTTATAGAGCTACTGCCAGACTCCAACCGATCCAAATGTGAAAAAATGTTGCAAGTGATAAAGTCGTTATGTGAATGTGCTGAGGGAAGGCAGGCCTTGGTGGAACATAGTATGGGCATTGTTGCAGTTTCAAAAAAGATGTTGTATGTTTCTAATGCTGCCACCAAGATAGGGGTGAAGATCATATGGTTGATTTGTAACTTTCATCCGACGGAGAGGGTGTTGGAGGAAATGTTGATTTGTGGATCGGTGAAGAAGCTTCTGGCATTGTTGCAGATGGATAGCGGATCTTCTACAAAGGATAAGGTGGTGAAGATCTTCAAGATGCATGGAAATTCATGGAAACGATATCCATGTTTCCCTTGGGATTTGAAGGATTATTTGGATTTGTGAATGATTCTCTCTAATTAGGGTTCTTTTTTTTTTTTTTTTTATTTATTTATTTTTTTCAATTTTTGTGTTAATTTTTCAAACACAGAGCAAGATACAATTAGTTTTCTTTATTAAATTTGAACTGGCACTTAGTATTGGAAAAGTCTGATTAATGATTTAGATTTTTATATGATTGGATATGGGTAATGCTAGGTAGATTAAATTTGTAGACTAAATTTGCAGACTAAATGATGTATCACCAATAAAAAATAAGCTCGTTAATCAACTCTTATGTCATTTAGTTGACAAAATTTAGTCTCTTTAGTATTATTCTTTGGATATTGGTCCAGTGGTGATAATAGTACTTTATTTTGTGTTGATCGTCGTTGGAACTGCATGTGCTATTAGATATGCTTTTCTAAATTCCTTTCACCTCTCTCTTGGTTTCATTTTATCTCCTGCTAATTGTTTCTACTTGATTGGAGTATATTTCAGTTTAACTCACATAGGATTTGAGTTTTATGTTTATAGGTATTGAGTTCGATAGTTAATTAATAGTACTTGGCCGCATTATGGTTGTCGGACTTTATCGTGGTAGGTTTATCGTAGTAAATATTAAAAAGTTTAATTAAAACAATGATTCTTCAACCTTAAGCCTAATTATCAAACTACGATCCGAGATGCACTATTGGATGTTTCAATCAACTGCATTATTCTTGGTTGATTACATGTAGAGCCAAATGAGGATTTGACCTTCCAAATTACAAAACTTAAAAAGTGGTAAATAGAAATTTACTGTCTGATAACAATTACTCGTATAAATAAGGGTGATGAAGAAAGTTGGAGTTTCACGATAAAACTAATTGATAATATGGAAAGTAGTCATCTCTTATAAGAACATGTAAGGTTCTACCTTTTCTGATGTGGAATTTACTCTCAAAACTGTTATTGGTACACCTCGTTTTACCTTCTATACACTCATCTCAATGGTCATCGTATCAAATGAATTGAAGAAGATCAAAGACATAAATTAACATGAAATATGTAAAAGATAAAAATGAATGTATGAATAGAACCACCCCTGAATAAAATAAAAATTATTGATTGGTAGTGATCTGGAAAGATGGTGAAATCCTTGCCTATGCCGGATCTTTATTTTTAAAATTTTGGTAGGAGCGGTGGTCGTAGTGAATGAGTGTCTCTGTGTGTGAATGCTATAATTAAGTAAAGTTTTAGCGTGTCCGACCAACCTAGAGGTCCAAGACCTCAGCTACCAGCTTGATTAGGAGTTTAATTTGTTCTACATTTACCCTTTCTGGACGGAGAGATCAAGTAATACAGGTTTCCTGCATAATTGTGTTGCAGCTCAAACAGAATGATATTAGAGCCATGGATGAGTGATTCCAAAACTAGGAACTTAGTTAGGTAACATATTATAAGGGAAGGTAAAATTTGTCTATACTATCGCAATTCATGTATGTAAAGATTTCGACAAGATGATTGAATAGGAAAGAAAAATGAACTTTTTTCTTTTTGGAATGAAATTTTTATGGAAGCCACATGAATAGAATCAAATCTTATTTCATTATATTTACATGATATTACTTTTTCTTATTATTAAACAAGTCCCCCAGATGACTTAATTACTTGATCCAAATTTATGTTTCGTCTTTCATTATTATTATTATTATGCCTTTTTTTTTTTTTTTGTTTTTTTTTTTTTTTTTTAAGTATAAGTACTCTTCAATGACCGATTTGCGTACAACATGAATGAAAGGTGAAAAGAACCTTATTTAGGGAGTGTGATAAGATTTTTACCACCTATCAAAGTAATGATAAAAACACTTAAAAACACTTGCAAGAATACAAGGTTATCGTAGTATAGCAGATCAAGCAAGGGGGCGCAACGAAGGGTTTAGCAAGATCACTCGATTTGGATGTGCGGGGACGGTTCCTACTTTGAGCTAGCACTTGAGCCTGATGGTGATGAGTGTCATAAGAAGCAAGCAGTGAGCCTTGAGAAAGAGCACTCCGCCGCACACTACGAGGGAAGGAAGCGAATGAATAATTTATGTTAAAACCAAATCTTAATTAATTATTTGAAAACAAAGTTTGGAAAAAGGGTGATTTTATGACCTAAAATATTAAAAATGAATTTAATTAAAAACAATTAAATAAATTGAGAAAGTACAAAAAAACAAAAGAAAATAGTTTTGAAAATAAATTTGAGCATTAGGGTTTTGCCGTCATCTTAACAATCCTACGTAGTTCTTCCAACTACCTATGAATTACACATGTATATTTGAAGGTTAGGTTTTCCTAATATATATCCTACTTGAAACCTTCAACATAAAACGTATATCTAATATGCAACCCGTCCGTGGTGTCTAGATCGAATGTGAACATGCAAGACTCATTAAGTTTTGTAAAAACCTTTTGAAAAATCATACAACCCTTAAGACGTGTTGTCCATCTTAAAAAGTTACACATATTAATCACAAGAAGCAGCGCCAATTTCAAGGATAGCCCTCCTCCAAAAGTACATCAAATTACTTTTCTAAATATCCTAATGGTGGCCAATCATCAAGACAATTAGATAGTTTAAACAGGTGATTAATAAT
This sequence comes from Pyrus communis, assembly GCF_963583255.1. NCBI lineage: Eukaryota > Viridiplantae > Streptophyta > Magnoliopsida > Rosales > Rosaceae > Pyrus > Pyrus communis. Next base: position 20,112,255 of record NC_084812.1, read on the forward strand.
TCAAAACCTGCATGCATAATATCACAAGTAAATTGAAAAGAGACTACATATTCTTGCTAAGGCTCGTGGCCTCACCCTAGCAAACGAAATTAGTTACGAATAATCATAAAATAAAATATTATTAAAAACATAGACAGAAAACAACTTGAAAATAAACTTGAATCCTCAAAAGCTCCAAAGTAGTGCGCGTTCTCCTTCTAAAGTAATACGTTCATCTGTCTCTCTAATGGCTAAATAGCCTTATTTATACTACTAGAAAATAAAACTCTACCTATTAAAGGTCTTCTAAAAACTAAGAAACATAATAGAATAAGATAACTATGAAATACATTTCTATTCTAACTTTGGGAAATCTGCTCAGCCACAAATCAGCCACGTCTTTGGATCTTCAGGGTCACAAAACCTGCCCAAAATGGCTAGAGCTAAAACTTGAGATGTCCCGAACATAATTGCAGAAGACCTCGAACCCAAAAGACATCATCTTGGACGCCAAAAAGCCCACATAAACCCAAAACATCACTTTGACAGTACTGCACGCTGCTCCTTTATTTCATTGCCAAAAATAAACTGATGGGTAGAAAAATCTGAAACTTTGATACAAATTGGTTGAAAGACACACGAACATCATTCAATTGGAATCACTCCAAAATTCATCAGTTTGGTCACTTTTTGCTTAAAAGGAACTCGAATGTCCTACATTGAAAATACATAACAAAATATAAAAATTATACCAAAATAACTAATAAATTATAACTAAAATTAAGATAAAATATATAATACAATATCAACTGTACAATAAACAATTTGAGATTCGACGCGAACAGTCATTCGAAGGAATGGAGCATAGAGCCTTTACTTTATATTAGTAAAGCAGCTGCTCCTAATGGCTTTAGCCGATATTCCCATTTTCTCGTCGACCATGATGCAAAAGGAGGCTGTTAGAGTGAACGCGCTGAATTTCAAAGGAGTCCTTGTATACATATAGTTATTTCAAATTCGTTTCAAAATATACTATGGATATAGATTTTTCCTAATCTTTGATGTATTGCATGTCGTCCGTTTAAATTATTACACTAGTGTTTCTAGATTTTTCAGAAACATTCAATAAGAACTTTTCTAGCAGTTTTTATAACAAATTAATTTCCATCATGTGGAGCCTGTGGTGTTCACTAATAACAGTAATTTTGTCAAAAATAAAATAATTTTTAAACCACCCTCTCATTTGACATGTATGGTCGTGGCACTTACCTGTGGACGAAAACTCTGTGTAAAACTGTAACATTTTATTGAATTTTTGCGTAGTTTCCCCACACTTCTACATCCCTCCCCTTCAATGCAATTGGTCAACAGATTTTGACTATAACTTACCTTCCTATTTATGTCTTTTTCCTTACACTATGTTTGAAATCTTGGATGAAAAAAATAAACTTGGAATTTTAACCAAGGTCAGAATTTGTAAATTAACATGCACCAATTTCATCATTTGAATTCATAAACATAAAAGTTTAGAATTTCCGCATGAAAAAAACTTGGAATTTGGGACCTCCAATTCCTAAGTTTAAATTCCAAGTAAATAGGTGTCATTTCCAAACTTCTACAAGTGAGATTTTAAAAATAACAAATTCCGTATTGAATTTTTATTGGTCTTTTAAGTTAGCCAAACAAAAAAAATTCACAAATTTTAGAAATAAAATTTCGTTATTTCAATTTCCGTCATTTTAAAAGTCTTTAGTAATTTTAAATTTTCTCATTAAAAAAAAGTGTAAAATATTAACAAAGGTAAATAAATAAAATAAAAAATATATATATACATGAACTAGTCATATATGCTATAAGTTTTCGTTTGAACGGGCTATCGAAGTGAAGCAGCTCCTGCTCCAAATTAAATTAATTTGAATAACCACGACTTAAGAGGTTGTGTGCAAAAGTTATCCATTGAAATGGAGGAAAGATTTTTGTTCTTTATCTTTTAATTATTTGGAAGGCTAAATCCCAAGTTCTAAAAGTGAAGGTATTGAAATTGCATAAAGTATAGACGTGAGGGAGATGTAATTGACACTTTCAAACAATCTTGCGGGGTTCACTTTTAGGTTTGTAACGGAATATTTGATCAAAGTGATATATTACGCAAATCTCATGAATCATTTTAGATTCAACTACATGCTCTTTGGGATTTTTGATGAATGTGAGTGCTCTGTTGAATCCAAAAATAATACCAATAACAATAACAGCATACAAAGAGCATGTAGCTGAGTTTACAGGAGTAATTACTCTTGTACTTGATGTCCAAATTTATTCACTTGGAATAAAACAATATATTAATTGGTAGTTTGAATCATGTGGATAATAGGTTCGATATCAATTAATTTCTCCATCCCAGAGTAAATATATTGAAGAAAATTATAGCAATGGTCACTTAACTTTAATCAAATTGGAGCAATGATCCCCTAACTAAAAATTCATGACTATTGGTTCCTTAACTCATCAAAATGTGCAGCTATGGTCCTTTTCGTCAATTTTGTCAAAATCCTGTCAAAATGACTCATGTTGAAAGGATCATTGCTACAATTGAATTAAAGTTAAAGGACCGTTACTCTAATTGTGTGGCATGTGACTCATTTTAATAGAAGTTCTAACAGAGTTGACGAAAGAGACCATAATTGCACATTTTTTATGAGTTAAGAGACCAGTGATCATAGATTTTTAGTCAAAGGACTATTGCTCCAATCATATTAAAGTTGAAAGACTATTGCTACAATTTTCTCTATATATCGAGTATTATAAAAATAAAAATAAAAATAAAAAAATAAAAAAGAGAGTAGGCAACAAGCGGGGTTTTGGAAAGGCCAAAGTCAAAATCAATGCATTGACACTCAAAACAAATAAAGTGTTGTGTGCATGTTTTCTTTGTCTAGTTGAATGGTGAAAGAAGACTGATACCAACTGCTAAAGGGCATTGGAACAATATGCATATCAGGGGTTACCGGTTGGAAAGCTTCTCAGCAAGTCCAATCTCTGTCGACCGAATCCAAACGTGCGGATACATTGTGCAAATTTATGTCTATGGCTTTAACCATGCGTATACAGATTTATTTTATTTGGCTGACACAAGATATGCCCAGTACCGAGCCATTCGGTTTTATTACCAAGAACTTGAGCAATGATAATATATGTACCTGCTGAAGTAAGAACTTAAACCAAATAGCCTTGACAAGTTACAAGTTTGAGAAGGTAGAAAGGCGTAGTACTTAAAGCTTGGCAATGGCAGTTACAGGCAAGTTTGATCTTGCAGGGAGCTTTAAATCTTCCCATCCTTCATCGTCCAACTTAGAGAAGTACCGCTCGACCATATGGTCAGTGACGAGCTCCAATTTAGAAGGCTCCCACTGCATGAAGAACCAAGAGAAGAATCCAACGAAAATTCAAGCCTAAGTTTTAGATATAGACATATTTGTATGATAAAAACACGTACATATATGTGTGCGCGCGCTCGTGTAAGTACATAAAAGGGATTCTACACCCAAAATTATTTGTCCAGTTGGCCTTAGAGAAAAATATATAAGGCGTTTCAATGACTACGCGTCCGAACTTGAAAAAGTCTGGATGAGCAGCTGAGATAATTTCTTTACACACATAAGTTATGTTGACAAAAGCAAGCCCTCATTATAAGACAAGGGTCACTTTGTGGTAGCACAACCATCAATGTGGTACATGATTTAAACGTTCCATGTTTTAGGTTTCGAATAAAGGATAACAGAAAACAAGTTAAATTTAAAATGTTTAAATATATTTGTTGATTATAATTAGATGATGATCCACTTTCACTATTTGTTGATTATTTACACGGATGATCTTTCAAGAGAAAAGTAAAAAAATGTCATTTACCTTTGGGTTCTTGTCCTTGTCCAACAATAAAGCTCTGCAACCCTGCAATTAGAAGCAAAGCTTAAGTCACCCGAAAAAACAAAAAAAACGTGGATAAGCTATGTGGACAAGCTAACCTCTCTGAAGTCCTTGCTGACTTCTCCTTTCACCACATGCGAAACCATTCTATATTCACAAACAAGGCACTGACCAACTCCCTGAAGCCTTCCTTCTCTAATCTAAAATTGAAGGGAACACATTAATACCAAGCCCAAAAATTTTGCAATTCAATCTCATACAGCGCAATGTGTCTCGATGTTTGTCCTGAGCATATTATACAACTTCAATTCCAAGCTTTAGCCTTAGATGATATTTGTGCGGAATACAAATACCTCATTTTCTGCTGAGAGAAAATGAAAAGAAATACCTAACTTGCAAGTACATATTTTTTTGCCTTTCATAACCGTGAGATTACATGTTCATGTGAGCCATAACTTTATATTTTACCTTACTATATTGAATTTCACCTTACTCCCTTCAAAGCTTAACTTTATATTTCACCTTACTATATACAATTTACGACGAAGCATGAATTTATATTTTTAGAATATAGTTATGGAACCCTATCCCATCTGTCCTGTGCATAACAAGCAATACTTTTCTTGCCTGATATAAGGAGAAAAAAACAATCTAATATCATACCAGATTCATACACAAATTCGATATATAATTTTGATATGCTAGAATTAACTAACTGCAACTTTAAGGCCTGCAGTAGACATACTGATCTCAAAGAAATCTTCAAACTCATTGGTGATGCCTTCTTTAGCGCTTGAACTGTTGAAGTTAACCAATCATCCGCCCTGTTTTTAGCCTCCTCATCCTCCTTCAATAGCAAATCATAGGTATGGTTAAGTAAATATACATGTTTAGTCTACGAGTATAACACTAAACAAAAACTATTTAAGTACCGAGCCAAAAGAGTATTAAACTTTCCAAAGATGTAAAACTCAGAGAACATCAAACCAGGCCTTCCAATATTTTAAATTCAAATCAACTTACAAGGGCAGATAAAATTTCTTCTACAGTTCTTCTAGAAAAGCACTTGTCTATAATGTCCATCCTGTATTCAAAACAGCTCAAACATTACAAATAAATACTCCCAGCTTTTCATTTTTGATAATATATAACTGGTTCAACAAATGATGGGTCTAGTTAAGCTAATAGACACATCAATTTCTGGACTATGCAATGGATTTGTTAAACTTGATAAATGCAGAAAGATGTAGCTACTCTCCTTAACGTCACCAATTTTACCTCTAGAAACTTCTAAGTGTGTAGCAACTTAAACATTTAACTGTTTGCTGTGCTTCAACCATTAAAACAACGAATATTTTGCTGAACTAAGTAATGTAGTTGGTGTCCTAGGTTTTATAGAGTTCACACTTCCACTATGAGGATCCAAATTGTTATAAAATCTTGTGTGTACCACTGGATATTCCATTGGAAGCAAAATAAGATCACACAGAACAGTGAATACATTTAAGGGAAAGTTCAAAGCAACTGGTGCATGAGAATTTCAGTCCGTTAAAAGGAAAAAAAAATCACAAAAAAAAAAAAAAAAAAAAAAAAAAGAAAAAAAAAAATCCTAAAAGTAGTAGTTAAAGAAAAAGGAAAAGAAATACTAACCGGAAATAAGCACTTTTCTTTTTCAGAGCTGGACTCTGCGAGTATTTATCTATAATAGCTTGAATATTGGCAAAATCACTTGAATCAACTTTGTTTAAAGCTTCTTCTAACAAAGACAATCTCTGTCAATAAAGCAAACACAGAATAAGCACTCAAGTTTAACATGCTGCTACTTGTTATGATTCTCAACCAGCATAACTCCTTAACCAACCAGGTCATCTTCTTGTTAATTTTCAATTAGGCCCATTAGAATAGATAAAATATGATGACAATAAGAGGTGGCATACTGTTGATGGAACAAAATGTGTAGCAAGACCACAAGCAAGCATTTCAGCACCATCCAATCTGGTACCTGTAAGACCAACATATTCTCCTGCAGTGCACATATTGGAGAAGGGGCAATCAATAATTGAGTACAAAAGATAGTAAAGAAGAGGAGTACATGTCATAGTTGCCACTACTTCATACAAAAGACAGTACAGGAAAAAAAATAAATTATTTACTGAAGTCAAACAAATATGCAAACCAGAGACATAACAGATATTACCAAAGAATCCAGGAAGTCTGGACAAGTAATAAGAGGCACCTACATCCGGAAAAAGTCCCAAAGCAGTTTCGGGCATTGCAAAAACCTGCAAAAGATTAATCAGAAATACAAGGAATTAAAGTTGTTACTACAAAGACAGATATCTTTGCAATTGGTCTCCCCAAACGCAGTTAAAAATCTCGACCATCTGTTGGATACCAACAGCGATGCAATTATGCACAAATAACACACTAAGCAGATTACTAGCTTTTCCATATATAAAACAACAGAGCCCTCTTCTTTCCCAATAGAACGGTCAAACCATAATCTAATATCATATACAAAGCTTGGGATTTCATGCATCCCTTGGCCTGGTATAAAAATGGGAACTTATGTACCTTCCTTGCGTGCTTGTTCTTTACAAGTCCCCCATTTAGCTCACAGCATCTTAGCTCTCCATAAATATAAAGAAATGCTACATTTTAATCTCTGGTAAGTGCAATATATGCCATAAATATTTTTCAACAAAATCTCAGCATTCGCCTTATAGGCTTATATTATTCTCAAAGCCCGTGGACTTTGGCCTTGACGCAGAATGTGTTTTTATACATTTTCTAGGGTAATAGAAAGGCTATGTTTTCATTACTTGATCAGGTTAACTCAAACTTACAGATTTTCAATGTACTCACAGAAACCTTGGGGTCCATAACACCATATACAACAACAACAACCAAGCCCTATCCCACTAGGGTCCATATAAAGCAACAAAATTATTACTGATGTACAATGAAAAGTAATGAGATTATTTTCAAGATATTGAAGTGACAAAATAACTAGTATCTCACAACGGACAATTAACTGCAATACTTACAGATATAGCATTGAAATTTTGGATATAGGACACTCAGAATTATCGTGGGTAATTCAGTCATATTCTACTATGAATAATATAAGCAGAAATTAACTTCCCATAGTTCAAAACAAAGAGGGAAAATAGAGAAAATAGGAAAATATGCAATTCATAAATAGTTCAAATCAAAAGGATGCACCCCAAATTACTCCCAACTTGAGACCTGAAATAAAGTGAGACATACCGAATTCTCCGTTGCAACACGAAATATTCCATGTATTGAAGCACCAGCCCCACCTCCCATAACAATTCCGTCCAGAATTGAAACCTTCAATGATGTCATGATAATAGTAAGTAAAATATATTTTTCCAAATAAAGCTATATTGACCTAGAACGAATACCTCTGATACCAAAACTCAATAAGTTTTAATATGAAAACAGAAATTAACAAATCAACTGGGTCACCTGGGGTTTGCTGTACGTTGCCAGCAAATAATTCAAGGTAAACTCCTTCTGAAAAAAATGAGCAGCTAATCTCCAATTTCCTAAGTTATACAACAGGGTGATCTCAGGTTGAAAGTAATTTATTGCATACTATAAATAGATACACAGCATAGCAGAAAGGGGGAATGGACACTAGTTGAAAATTTAATAACAGTTAAATGAAACTTGCACCTAAATTGATGATATAGCTCAGTACTTGATGTTAATGATCAGTATATACGCTCAATAAAAATAGAAAAAGAAAAGACAGGTGACAAAAAAGCAGTTATGCCTTCATTAATCTGACGAACCACAGCCGCTACATCTCCACCAGCACAAAAAGCTCTTCCTTTCCCCTACAAAAATACAAACAAGTTGCACCTGTCACAATGTTTTACTTTCACTGTCTAGCTGAAAACAGGAGTATGAACGTTCAAGAATTATTTCAATCAAAGTTTTAGTGGATAAAAGCCCAGCCTCTATCCCAGATGATCCACTATACACCATAATAAACTGTAATCAAATCATCAACCTTTTAGATTGCCATTAAGCAAGCCAGTTGAAACAGCGGAAAATGAAAGAGAATACCAAGCTGGCTTTGGTTTAAATTTAATGCAAGAGACTGTAAAACTTATTTTGCTCCCAACCATTTTTAAGGAAAATGGTCAAGATGAATTAGGGGAAACAAGTGGTATGAAACATGTGCGCCAAATAAACTTAAAATTCCTTTTTCTTGGAGAAGACACAACAGAATCGAAAGATGGCTTTACATCAACAGGATTATAGGTTCGCAACATCAAGCCAAACACTTTGATGCTAATATTTATAAACAGAACTCAAAAGCAAATGTAAGCACCACAGCTTTGTCAAAAAGAGAGATAAATTAAATGGTTAGAAACTTACAAACATCCAACTGCATATGCATAGTAACTTCATGCTAAGACAGCATTACTGGACTTCTTTCTCGTTCCTCATTGATAAAGTTTAAATACAATACATAAAACTAGAGCATGGAAGAAGCGTACCTTGACAATTACCAACTTGACATTAGCATCATCCTCATAGGCAAGGAAAAGTTCCAACAGACGAGAAATCTACCCAAAAAAGGAACAAGAAATGAGAAACATTATAATCTTGTTTCACCAGAACCCATATTAATCATAGTTAAGTAGATAATATGGCTACATGAAAAAGTTATAGACACGGCATAGTATGAAGCAGCTTAATTTAATAATCTAACAGTCATTTAAAAGATGATGCAGGCAACAAAAGACTGAGGATAAACAATGTTCGAGATTCTGTTTATTTTCTACATGATACCTCTATGGGATCTTCAAGGCTGATATGATTCTTAGAAAAGCATATACCTTCTTAAAAAAAAATTAAGAAAAAAATGAGAGGGTATGCCTTCTGCTAAAATCTTATCGTTGAAAATTTATAATCTAATTCCAAATTTAAATTCAAGAAAGTTGAGTTATGAATAAAAAATAACACAGAACACAAAACATCAATCATAAAACATAGACACAAGACAAAAACCGGAAAAAAGAGTTAGGTCTCAAAATTTCAACTAAAGCAGTAAAATTCATGATAGGGAAATACCATATCAAAGTTAAGGGCATTCAGTTGCCGAGGCCGGTTCAATGTCAATGTCCTCACAAACAAATTCTTCTGTACCAAAACCTATCAGATAACAAGAACCAAGCCATAAGCTCCAGACAAATATTAGGCAACAATTGAAATAAAAGCACTAAATAATCACATAATCCGCATTTCTACAATAACAATTTCCGACCCAATTCAGGAAAGCAACTAAAAATTGGAATTCAAGCATTAGGAATAAAAATTTCAAGATGCTCCAAGTTCCACTCCTAATTTGCCCAGAAGCCAAACACACAATAATATGGATTGAATTAAAACAGAAGAAACACACATACATACACACACAGATATATATATATATATGTATATATGTATGTTTATGTATTGTAAAGGAAATGAATAGAATAAAAAATTGGTTTACCGAATCTTCTTCGCGCGGAGTAGAGGTGGAAGAAGCCATGGTTGTACTGGAAATGCACTAAAACGACAGATACAGACGCGCACGCCTGAAGCTTTTGTATACTGGTTTCAACTGTATATAGCGGGACAGATTTGTAATTTCCCTGACCCAAAACTTTGGTTGGGTGTTTTAATCGGTCAGAAAAAAATGGTTGGGCCCAGTAATTAGAGTCGCAACCCATTCGGCCTACCAGCCTCAGACTCCGGTCCACTTGGTTAGAAACCGTGTCTCGTGTTCGACTCACATAGTGGAAATGGCTTACAATAATGAAAATAATTTGAAAATTTTAAATTTTAATAATAAGGACAAAATAAATTGTAAAGTGAATAGTACTAGGATTGACATTTTAATGGAAAATTATGATTTTTCATTAAAATGAACAGTACCATAAGCTTTTCATTAAAATTCCCTGTAATATAAGCAAGGATTGGAAGATACTCATTTTATTGTCTAGGATTGTGTGAGTATTTTAAATGTCATCATTTCATTTCAAACTCCAACAATTCAAAACTTAACCACTGGAGTTGATTTTAATTATTATTGATTAAATAGAATGAAGAGGAGAGTTTTGTATTTTAAACAAATAATTTTGTCTACATTAAAAGGGTGAGGAAGTGGGCTAAGTCTCATAATGGCTAGCAATAATGTGGTTTAAGTTCGTCTTTGGTAAGAGTCAAACCTAAGATCTCTCACTTACAAGTAAAGAGGAATACCACTAGACTGTAATATTAAGTGGTAGAATGAAGAGAAGAGTTGATTATGTTAGCGTGAGTCAACTTTTTTATTTATTATAGTCAACTTTCTTATTTATTCTAGTCAACTTTTCTATTTATTATAGATTTGTAATTGATAGAAATTTCATATACATTGAATAAGAACTTTATGTAGGGGTGGGGATGATGCGTTTCGGTGTAGTTCCAACCCTAAACCGGAACCAAAGCCTTAAAATATCAATGGTTCGGTTTGGTGCGGTTCCACTTAAATTTATTACTAGAACCGTATAGTTCGGTCTACACCGGTTCCAATTCGGTTCTTGCCGATTTACGATTCCAAATACTAAATTATTTGAACACCAAATCATCATGCATTCAAATACATCTTCTAAAGCAACATTCAAATACACCAAATCATCATAAACTATTTGTATCTTGTCATTCACATACATGTTAAAATTGATCTACAAATTGATCCACAAGCAGTATCAATTTGAAATCCACATAAGCAAAGCCGTATAAAATCCGAATACAAAACTTAGAGCAGATTCTAACAATAAAACAAAAGAATAACACTCGCATAACAAATGAAGAAAGATAAGTTGAGAAGTCACACGACTAGGTACAGGGGAGCCTTCAAATGACCTGACTACATCAAGTAACCCACACAAAAAATATCTCAGATACCTGGATCAAAAATTGCATAACAAGATACAAATCACTAAACAAAATAGCAACAAATCCAACACCAATGACCGTTTAGGTGTTTTTGAATTACAAATTACAAGCATTAGATCTATCAAAAACACAAATTAGTATAATTAATTACTAAATTATTTATATGCAAGTTTAAAGAGAGAGATACTCCAAAATAATCTGAAACAAAAGAACCCAACACTTAAAAACCTATCAGTTCTTATAATCCCAAAACAATTCCACATATCCATCCACATCTCGCATGAACAAGTACAGGTTTAATTTAACTTCATTTATTTATTTTTTTGGGATTAGAGAGTACAAGAGATCTAATTAACAATTATAACAAGAGGTTGGTCCAAAGATATCTCGAAACAAGTGGAGAAGAAAATGGAGTTTTACCTCTAGAAACGGAGTCCACAACAAGTTTGCGCTACAGGAGTTGGAGTTGTGGGCGAATCAAAGCTTAATTCAGGTATCAAAAAACTGAAACAATCCAACCATGAAGTGATAGAAATCAACCCAACAATATGAACAAAATAAGGGAACAAATCATGTTACATACCTTTACTCATGACACCGGCAAGGAACCCATATGCAGGACAGGAGTCACATAACTCAATTAGACAGTGTTAATCACACATATATAGTGCAGGTAAAAGAAAATGGAAAACCAGTGGAACTCAACCATATTCCTAATCTCAAATATGTGAAATGATAGAGAAAATACCAAGGAGGGAGGACGGAGGACATAGAGTCGTGACTTGTTGTAGAGGAGGGATGATGAGGGCCGTCGTAGAGAGCTGAGTTTGTGGGCTGCCTGAGGAATCACTGATATTTTTGGATGAGAGGAGGGTCGGCTGTGTGAAATGGGGGAATGGGGATGTGAGGGGTGAGGCCATGTAAGAGAGGTGAGGGTTAGGCCGTGTGAGCCCTAATTAGGATCCCCTGCTTTGCAACTTAGTGAACCTAATTTTTCAACCTATTATACCATGACATGTGTGTGTGTATATAATTAATTTATTTATTATTAATAAAACGGTTCGGTTCAGTTCCGGCTGGTTCTTGTTCATTCAAAATCGAAATCGAAACCGAAACTAGTTTGAATGGTCCAGTTCAGTTTTTTACTCAAAGTTGACTTTTCCGATCAACATGGTTCTTTTCGGTTTTTTTCATACGGTTCGATGCGGTTTGGCGGTTTTTATGCCCACCCCTAACTTTATGTACCTAGATATCCTTGTATTTGTGTGTGTGTGTGTGTGTGTGTATTCTTTTTGAGAGAAGAATACATCAATTCAAACCCTAAACACTTTTATCTTGGTATCAAAGCAAGTTTAGGCATTTCTCTTCCCAAACCCTAGTTTGTTAGTCTTAAAACACAAGATCTACCAAAAACCCTAAAATCCTTATCTTTGTTATTCGTGCAATTACAAGTAGCATAAATCCAAACCACTAACAAAAAAAAAAAAAAAAAAAAAAAACCTGGCTGATTGTTGTTAACCAGCATGAATCCAAATCAAACAAACTAGTTCCATCAAAAATCATCTCTTCACTATCATTCCCTTCAATGGTTGAAGAAAAAAAATTCTGTAGATTTGGTTCACATAACCACTCAAGTTGGGTTTTCCTCTAACAGATCATCCAACACCAATGCTTTGTTGTTTGGGTTCAAACTAACCAACTTAAACTTCAAGGTCTGGTCAAGGATGGAAGTACACGATGCTAGGTTGGAGAAATTGAGATTTTTGAATAGACAGACGCCACGGCTCAATGACACTAGTCCAGGGTACAATAAATGGCTGCTGAAAACCATGGAGTCTCATCTTCTTGGCCTCTTTCTTCAGTACTCAATGCGAAAAACATCTAGGATAATGTAACCTAGATGTTTTACTATGGATCTAACAATTCTTAATATTATGCACTTCGATGTAAAGCTACACACACGTGGTAGAACATATGCCAAGTTAATTTGTATTTAGCTGAGTTGAAGAGCCTTTGTCAAGAGATGGACAAGCAACACAAGTTGGATCATCGATTTCTACTGATCATATGACATATGATCAATCTTTGTTTCGATATATGATATCACCTTAAAGAGAAAGTGCAATTATTGCTGATGGGGATATTACTCTTGTTACTGGAGTCAGCTCTATTGCACTTACTCTGTCTCTTTTGTCGCATCACCCACTCTTTGTTCCAACACTGTATAATCATCTATTGTCCTTCGAACAAGTTGTTGAACAAGTAGGTTGTGAAGTACTAATGTTTCCCACTTTTTATTTACTTTAGGATATCTAGACTCGGATGACCATTGGGCATGGTACTAAGAGGTGTGAGTTGTACTATAGGGACGATGTTGCACTAGGCCATGTTAATCAATTCAAGTAGGAGATAGTGATAAACTTAAAATATTTGGTTATGTAGTATTTTAGACTCTGCTCTCTAGTATAATGTTTGCATTTTAGCTAAGTCATCATGCTTCCTATTCTTTGAGTTCCCATAAAAGACTAGTTAATTTATTTCAATTTGTGGGGATCTTCTCTTATTTCTACTCAACATGGCATTCGTTGATTGTTATATTTGTGAATTATTGTGTTGAGAATGAATCCTACATTGATGAGATGATGAACCTTGCAAGAGCTTATAAGATGTTGGGTTACTCCCCTTATTACCAATTGGTTTTATGGTGAAACCTCAACTTTGTTCTTGGTATCAGAGCAGATTGCCCCACGTGCATGTAAAGCCCAATAGTTACATGTACTCCACGTCACCTAATTCATGTTATCCAAGTTGATGGGGGACTATTAAAGGGCAGAGAATCAACGAGACGAACACTAGCACCACTAGAAAAGGAGACTAAGATAAAGAGCCAAGCTCTGTTCATAAATGCATTCAAATAACTTCCCCCCTCAACCTCCAGAATTTTAGCATTTTAAAAGGCCTAGCCAACTGCTCAATTAAACGCTAACACAACTTCCTAGTCCACTAAAACTTCATAAATGATAATCACGTCCCAACCCAAATACATAATTAAAGCATAACTTACCAAAGTACAAATTACTAAAATATAAATCAGCCATTAAATACGAGAGCTCAATGAATTTCTCTTTCATGCACTGCATCAGACTCTCTAGGTGAGAAAGAACTTGCCCACGAGTTCACTATTCAAAATCGATCCATAGCCCAAAGTGTTGTAACCAACTTTTCTTCGCATGCTTAGTTTTCTTTTTCAAGCTAACAAACAACTTCTTTGCATAATAGAAAAAAAAAGCGGTTATTTCCAGAAGCCGCAATAGTTTATAAAGATTTCTTGAGGATGTATCAACTTCCAAATATTGCAATAACTTTTTTTGCTCTCCCATTTTTTTGGTTATGTTAGTGTGCATGAAGTCATACCAAACCAGATCATGTAACTCAAATGTAAGAGTAACTTCCACAGCTTTAAGTTGCTCATGTGTGGCAATGTGTTATGGCGTGCATCCATTTTTGAATTCTAGCACCATATCTCTATTACCAAAAACCATCAATTTGTTGCTGCTTGTTTGGTCAACACAAGACTCCACATCTAAAGCATAATTAGAGGCCAAAATATCCCTTGTAGAATTTGATTTGCAAACCCATTCTTGACATAGACTTGTTGAGTTCTTCAGTGATACAAATTCAACTGTTTTATCTAGAAAAGTGTCGAGGTTGACATTCTTCAATTTCACTTCTTCATTGTCAGCATATTCATTAAAAATAGGTGGTATAGTCCAATCAAAAGAACTAACCATTTGATCAAACTTGGGTTCTTTATCACAATCAAATTTCATTTCACCATATTGAGTTTCTTCTTCAAGAGAAATGCCAAGTTTATCTTCCTTACACCTAATTTTAAAATAAGAAGGCAAAGAAAATTGACTTATGTCCAGGTTTGAAACTTTGTTCAATTAGTGCTTCAACCTCAAACGCTAATCCTTCAGCGTCATCTGGTTTGTAATCTTTTGCATAATCCCTCACCACCTTAAGCCAGTTATGAAATCTTGGCATCCTAAGCTTCCATAATTGATTTTTATTCCTTTGAGATGAACGGTGTCGTCGATTGTAAAACCACCTCAATTCTGCCTCATGATCAGAATTACTGTGTCTTGACCCACCAAGCTTCATACGAGCTTTTTGGAGTTCAATTCACCTACTGAGTTGCTCAACTTGTCTTTGAAGTGCTTGAAGTTCTTTATCTCTTTCATCCCTAGATTCCATGATGCTCATATGGTGCTCATGCTTTCCTCTACCTCTTTGTCCCACCATTTTACATAAATGGTGCGGAAATGACCCAAAGAACATAGCAAAGCTCTGGTACCGAATGATGGGGGACTGTTAAAGGGCAGAGAATCAACTAGACAAACGCAGCACAACTAGAGAAGGAGACTAAGATAAAGAGCCAAGCTCTGTTCATAAATTCATTCAAATACCTTCCCCCCTTAACCTCCAAAATTCTAGCATTTTAAAAGGCCTAGCTAGTAGCTTAATTAAACGCTAACACAACTTCCTAGTCCACTAAAACTTTATAAATGATAATCAAGTCCCAATCTAAATACATAATTAAAACACAACTTACCAAAATACAAATTACTAAAATATAAATTAGCCATTAAATATGAGAGCTCAATGAATTTCTCTTTCATGCACTGCATTAGATGTGTTTGGCTTGAAAAAACTCCCCACACGTGAGGGGGTGTGTGAGGATGTAAAGGTAAAAGACTTTATCAACCAAATATATTTCTATAAAAAAATGAAGGAAAAAAAAAAATTCAAAGCAAACAAAATTGCTACCAAATCCTTCCAAGAGTAACACCGCTCCAGTTTGGTTTATGCTCTTAGATGCCTACAAGGGAAAAGACTTTATCAACCAAATACTGTACATAGCACTTTAAAAGAAAAAATTGTAAACCTTAAATTTTGAAGAATAAACACCAAAACCTAGAGTGAATTTCTAATAAATTAGGGAGCTTGAATAAAAGAAATTCAAATTTCAAAATTAAAAATTTTGGTTAGTTAAGAGAAAGAGAGCCTTTTATAAATACTTGCTTGGCTGCTCAGAATAACCATGAAAGGGAAGAAGATGGGGTCAATAAGAAGGAGAGGGTGAATGAAAATCTGTAGATGGCTATAAAGTTGAATGATAAGAATTTCTCGAAAATGGGTTTTTCAATTCAAGATGGTTTTGAAAGGTTATGAGTTGTTTGATCACCTTGATGACACTGTTGTGTGTCCACCAAAGTTTGTGATTCATATTGAGCGTGGGGTAACTAGTGAGATCATTGATGCATTTCTTAAGTAGGAAGCAAGAGATTTAGCATTGCTCAGTTCGCTTAGTGCAACCTTATCTGATGAATCCATTGAACATGTTTTGGGGTGCAAAACAACACATGAGGCTTGGGTGAGTTTGCATGACAGATATGCATCTATTTCGAAAGCAAGAGTGAACACTTTGAAAACTGAATTCTAGACAATGCAAAAATGAGTGATTCAATTGAACAATACCTATCTAGGCTCAAAAATATTAAAGAACTGTTGATTGCAGCTGGTGAATTTCTATCTAATAATGATTTTGTTGTGGTTGCCTTGTCTGGTTTAGCAAGAGAGTATTCAATTATAAGAACTGTGATACTCACAAGAAATACTTCTGTTTCTTTATGAGAATTCAAGGAACAATTACTATGTGTAGAAAGGGAAAATGACTCAATGGTAAATAGGTTGGCATGTAATTTCTCTAGTTTATATATGCACGGTTCACCTGGCTCATCTTCATCAATGTCTGGTATCACAAAGGGAACTTCAAGTACTTCTGATAACATTTCATATTCAGCTAGAGGTACAATTACTAGGGTACCAAATGCTGTTCCTAGTTTTGGTTTACCATTTCCTCAACAAAGTGTTGTGCAATTTCCAGCACAAAATTCTTTTTATGGGGCTTCAAATGCTAATGGTTTTTCTTTTTTGCAACAAAGTGCATTTCAGCCAGTGGAAGTCTCAATTCAACAAGGGTTTCCTTATGATAATACTCAGTTTGGTGATGCTTAGCAGCAAGCATTGTTTCAGCAACCAATGCAGTTTCAACAAGTTAACAATTGCTTATACTATTTCAGCAACCAGCACCATTTTCTGACTTCTCAAACACTTATGGTTTTGTTGGACAGAATAGTGCACTAAGATAGTTCAGTGATAATTTAGGTATCGACCAAAAGCAAATGGCAATGGGAATTACAAGTCTTCAAATGGCAGAGGTCAATCCTTTGGTAACAAGCAATCTAGTGGAAATTGGCTATCATGGTTTGGAAATACTGAAACTAGGACACAGATGACACACTGCACCTAATTGCTAAAAATGATCAAATACTTCTAGCTTTGGTCACCAACTATGGACTGTCAAATTTGTGGAAAGAATGGACACAATCCTCTAAACTGTTACCATAATTGATTTTTATTCCCTTGAGATGAATGGTGTCATGGATTGTAAAACCACCTCAATTCTGCCTCATGATTGGAATTATTGTGTCTTGACCCATCAAGCTTCATACGAGCTTCTTGGCATTCAATTCTCCTACTAAATTGGTCAACTTGTCTTCAAAGTGCTTGAAGTTCTTTGTCTCTTTCATCCCTAGATTCCACGATGCTCATATGGTGCTCATGCTTTCCTTTACGTCTTTGTCCCACCATTTTACATAAACGGTGTGGAAACAACCCAAAGAACGTAGCAAAGCTTTGGTGCCAAATGATGGGGGATTGTTGAAGGGCAGAGAATCAACTAGACGAACATTAGCACAACTAGAGAAGGAGACTAAGATAAAGAGCCAAGCTCTATTCATAAATTCATTCAAATACCTCCCTCCCTGAACCTCCAGAATTCTAGCATTTTAAAAGGCCTAGCCAACTGCTTAATTAAATGCTAACACAACTTCCTAGTCCACTAAAACTTCATAATTGATAATCAAGTCCCAACCCAAATACATAATTAAAACACAACTTACCAAAATACAAATTACTAAAATATAAAATATAAAAGCTCAATGAATTTCTGTTTCATGCACTGCATCACACGTGTTTGACTTGAAAAAACTCCCCACATGTGAGGGGGCATGTGAGGATGTAAAGGTAAAAGACTTTATCAACCAAATATATTTATATATTAATTAACAAGTTAATCCTATCATCTCGACGAAACAAAAAAAAAACAAAAATTCTTTGATAACTTATTGTAATTGATCAGCCAGAGGACGAAAAATAAAAAACTAAAGGAAAAAAAAAATCGATGCAAACAAAATTGCTACCAATCCCTTCAAGAGTAGCATTGTTCCATTTTCATTTCTATTCTTAGATGCTTGTAGGGGAAAAGACTTTATCAACCAAATATTGTACATAGCACTTTAAAAGAAAAAATTGTAAACCCTAAATTTTGAAGAATAAACACCAAAACCTAGAGTGAATTTCTAATAAATTAGGGAGCTTGAATAAAAGAAATTCATATTTCAAAATTAAAAATTTTGGTTAGTTAAAAGAGAGAGAGAGAGAGAGAGAGAGAGAGAGAGAGAGAGAGAGAGAAAGAGAGATGAGAGGGGGGAGAAAGAGAGCCTTCTATAAATACCTGTTTGGCTTCTCAGAATAACCATGAAAGGGAAGAAGATGAGGTCAATGAGAGGGAGAAAGTGAATGAAAATCTGTAGATGGCTAACTAAGAACGGTTGGGAAGTTTTGAAGTTGGCGTTGGTGGGAGAGAATAAAAAGGAAGTAAAAAAAAAAATTATGGAATGATTTCACTTAAATTTGGGGAAGTGTGGGAATATTGTGAAAATTTTTAGTCCCGCGTTCTAAAACTGTTTAAAATAGTGTATAACAGCATCACGTTTAATGTTCGTGGAAGATTAAAAAATATGGTGTG
The DNA here is from genome assembly GCF_963583255.1 of Pyrus communis. Taxonomy (NCBI): domain Eukaryota; kingdom Viridiplantae; phylum Streptophyta; class Magnoliopsida; order Rosales; family Rosaceae; genus Pyrus; species Pyrus communis. Next base: position 20,131,057 of record NC_084812.1, read on the forward strand.
GCTACTAACAATATTGATCACGGCCAATGTACGTGGTGGTTTAATACTTTCACAATGTGCTGACTACGATTATGGTAGTAAGTCGTTTTATTATAACAGGCTACTATTTGCCCGTTATAAAATATTGTTATTCACAATATGCTAACTAAGCCCGTGATAAATGTTTATTTTTTTATAATGTGCACATAGTGTCCGTAATAAAATTGATGTGATAAATGAATAGATTTCTTGTAGTGAAATTTGGAGGTTGTATGAGAGGTCTTCGAGTCAAGTGGTGAACCTTCAAAAATGTGTTGCATGCTTCAATAGAAATATCAAGAGGCTAAAGTATGAGGATTTGAATTAGTGCTTTGGTGTATCATGCGTTGACAGGTACGAAAAATATCTACAGCTCCCTACGTTAGGTGGGCGTAATCGTAAGGTCTGTTTTGGGCACACCAAATAATGTCAATGGAAAAGCCTTCAATGCTGGAAATGGCGACTCTTTAGTGCACCATGTCGCGCAATCCTGATAAAGGTTGTACCCCAAGCAATCTCATTGTATACTTGTTTGGGCCCAAAATAATATTATTGGGCCGAGCGTAGGTTTATGTTCGGCCCAAAGCTTTTCCAAACATACTATGGGCTGTCTAGTGGTCGTAAGCCGCTTAGTTAGGGCGGTTGAGTCCTAGTGCAAGAATGAGTGATTTGGATAAGAATGGATGGGTCAAAGTCTTAGTACAATAAGGAGTCTCAATGGAGTGAAGAAGCTAAGATTTGAGAAATGAAGGTTGCCGGATAAAGAGTTTGGTTCAAAGTCCTAGTAGGAGTAGGATTGACCGAGCCCTCGTTGGACTAAGATGAAGAATCCTAATCCAAGGATAGTTCTGATTCGACCAAGATGAGATTGGTTGCTATAAATAGAAGGGGGTATGTCATTTGAAAGCCTTTCCAGTTCAACACACAAATTGTCCTGCGCAAACCTCTTAAACATATTGAGATTCTTTTTATTTTCTTTTTCCGCCAACATATCTTCAGTTTGGATAAACAGCATTGGGAAGGCAATCGGTGACATCTTCAGCTTCGATAAACAGCACTGTTGTCGTAGAATCAACCGTTCTCGGAGCACTTTCGGTTTGGATAAACAACACTGCATCTAGGCCGACTGGTTATCTATCCATGTCTCGGTCAAAAAGGATTTTCGAATTGGCAGAGGTCATCTCATCAGCCATCTCGACGAAGTGAGGTGTTACAGGTTATTACATTCGGCACATTGAAAGTCGAATTTGATATTGAACTTCGCAGAACTAACAGCCTTGTCTTCAGGCTCTAGAACCCGAAGGCCGAGGCGTGTTCCTTCCTCGACCGCAGTCGTAAGATCAAGAAGTCAGCAACGTGCTCAACACAACATCAACACATTTTACTCATCGGTCGAGCTCGGCCAACGAGTTGGCATGCCCCACATACAATTAAAAGACATAATTGCTTATTAATTATTCGGCCCATGCGCCACGTAGGCTTGGTAGTTTTTAAGGTCAACATTTTGGCACGCCCAGTGGGACCAAGTGCTAAAGTTACGAAGTTCATGACCATTGAAACACAGTCAGTAAACAAGAAAACAGGAATTGGTAAATTAGCGACTAACCTTCTATCTATAGCCCAAAACCCGAATCATGATGGCTTGTCACAAGCACAAAACCTTCCTGATGCCACCACACTTGAAGCCACAAGTGTGGCACGCCGAGAAAAAGAAGTCAGCCTCGACGGACAAGCTTGGGATGCAGAGGTCATCACCAGAGCAACAAAAGGAATCTTTGTCGAATGAATAGTGGAAGATTGTGATAAGGATAGTGGCGAGGGTTCTAATCCGCCGACTAAATCTTTTCTTCGGAGAAGACTTGAAGAGCAATCTCAGAATTTTAGTCGTGAAGTGAAAAACATACTTGAGGTAATATGCAGTAATGGCGAGTCACACAACAAATTGCTCAAACTATTGGTTTGCAAAGTTTACAAAGGCGGACCCGTTGATTGTCCCCGAAAACTTCCATTTAAGAGTAATCCGTTATTAGTGATACAGGTCGAGACATGATCTGCTCGGCTTAGAGGGAACGACTTGGAGAAAAAAAGAGGATCAACTAGTAAATCAAACAGATCCGACCAGAGAGAAGAAACAACATCCGTCGATATAATCAAGGTACAAAGAATGATCGATTTGGCCTTTAATAAGGGGCCAAGGTTCCCGAAATTTATTCATCTATACTCAACTTATGTAGAAGAGTTCGAATATCCTAAAGCTTTAAGATCTTGGATTTTAGCCTTTTTGCTGGAGAATCATCCCTGACCTCATTAGAACATGTGGCCCGGTTTACTGCGCAATACGGAGATGTTAATAGTGATTTCCATAAAATGTGCCTATTTAACTTCTTATTAACGAACTCAGCCTTCGCGTGGTACATTAACCTCCTACCTAATTGCATCCAGAGTTGGGAGGAACTCGTCGAAAAGTTTGTGAACAATTCTATCGGTCTGGGATAGACATGTCAGTTTCATCATTGGCTAGGATGGCTCAAGCATCTAATGAGTCACCAATGAAATGCTTAACGAGGTTCAAGCCGGCTAGAAACCTCTCCTTGAAGTTGAATTCGTCAGAATCTCCCTGAACGGCCTGGATGTGGAATATAAAAAGAAATTCTTAGGGCAAACTTCCGAGATATGTATGAACTGGCCCAGCACGTTAAGCAATATGATTATTTGCTCCGAGAGGAGAAGATCTCGAAGTTCCCATCCCGGGGAACGATTTATAAGAATCCTGCAGTTAGTTACGCATCGGCCGAATGCGAAGATTCCTAATATGCCAGTATAGATGTAGCTGAGATAATAATCGACAAGCCATACATATGCAAGGCATTGGTTCATACCAATCCCAAAAGAGCCAAAACTCGTCCGGTGCCCAAAGAGTTTCCCGTCAAAATAGCGAAAGTGTATGCTTTCGACATCACTAAGGTCGACGCCATCTTCGATCAACTGCTACTTGCCAAAATTATCAAACTTCAGCCAAGGCATAATATTCTTAAGGTCGAACAATTGAAGGGAAAAATGTATTGCAAGTACCATAACTCGAACAAGCACACAACAAATAACTGCGTTGTTTTCCGTGATGCTATTCAAATCGGGATTGATGAAAGCAAGCTAAAATTTCCTGAAAAACAGATGACTGTCAACATTGATATTTTCCCCTCGACGACAGTTGGTATGGTAAATGCTCATTTTCCCAAGAATAAGGGGAAATGGAAGGCTGAGTTCATTCCAATACAACATGTCTGAAAGCAGAATTCTCGGCCATGACTCAAGATTGATTTATTGTCAAACGAACCACCTACAGAGTTTTTGGGACCAGCCATAGTTGAGTCTATGTCAAACTCCAGTGCAGAAAAAACTGATGGACCGATGGTTTTGTGCGGCCGTTGTAAAACATACGTCGTCCTAACTGAACCTAAAGAGAAAATACCTCAGGCTTCAACACCAAGGCCAAGTGCATCTTCGGTGTATCAATCAGTAACTTTCTGGGTTTTCTTGTACATCATTGTGGCATCAAGGTGGATGAAAATAAAGCTCATGCAATCATTAGTGCTCCACTTTTGAAGATCAAAAAACAACTCCAGTCTCTACTCGGGAAGATAAATTTTCTCCCCTGTTTCATAGCTAATTCGGCGGGCCAAATGAAAGCATTTTCTACGCTTTCGAAACTTAAGGACTTAGACAAGTTTGAGTGACATGATGAACATTAGGCAGCTTTTACGCAACTCAAGGTCTCCCTTACAACGTCATCAGTCCTCGTAACTCCTCGACATGGTAGGCCTCTTAAGTTATACAATTTGGCAGCCGACGAGTCCATCGGTTGCCTCCTCGCACAAGACAACAATGTTGGGCGTGAACAAGCTGTTTTTTATCTCAGTCGGAATCTGAATTTGCCTGAGATCAATTATTCACCCGTCGAGAAACTTTGCTTGGCTTTGTTTTTCGCCGCGTCAAAACTTCGACATTACATACTCCCATCAGTTACATAGGTCATCGTCCAGACAGATGTTATTCGTTACATGCACACTTGGACTATAGTAAAAGGTCGAATTGGGAAATGGACAATGGCATTATCAGAGTTCAGTTTGTAGTACGTGCCCTAAAAAGCCGTCAAAGGACAAGCTTTAGTTGATTTTTTGGCCTAACACCCTTCCCCATATGGTTTTGGGGGCAACGACATCGACATAGTCGAAACACGAGACAACTACTGGACGATGCACTTTGATGGTTCTAGTACCTCGGCCTCAACTGGTGTCAGCATCGCCATTCAATCCCCGGACCATTACCGTTGGTATTTCTCTTTCAAGCTGGACTTCAATTGTACGAATAATCAGGCCGAGTATGAAGCTCTTATCATCAGCCTTCACGTCCTTCACAACTTAAAAGCAACCTGCATCCTCGTCCTTGGTGATTCAGAACTTGTGATTAACTAACTAAACGACATTTAGCCGAATCATACTTTGGCGCCTTATCACATGGTTACCACCTATTTGGCCAAGTCGTTTGAGGGAATTACATTTGAGCACATTCTGCATGTTTGAAACATTGATGTGGACGAATTTGCTCAAATAGCCTCCGGAGCACAACTCCTAGGGGGTAAGCTAGGCCGGGCAAACCTATAGGATGACGATCTTACCCAGCCTTCGTTAATTAGCAAGTTCTCCAGCACAACCACGTGATACGTACACGAGTGATGTCCTTACCATCGTTGTTAGAACAAGGAGATCCTGTATAAATGTATGTTGTCGAGACGTTGCCAGATGATTGGAGAAGGTCGATTATATGATATCTCGATAATCCCAACGACAAACACGACCGGAGGATAAAAGTGCATGCCACAAACTACGTGTTATACCAGAATGAGTTATATTGAAAGGGTGAGGATGGTTTATTGTTGTTGCGCCTCGGCCAACAAGAGGCTACCCAAGCAATCACCGAAGTACACGAAAAGATTTATGGAGCTCACCAATCCGGGCGTAAGATGCGTTGGCTACTTTGCCAACACAACTATTTATGGCCAAGTATATTGAAAGATTGCATTGAATACGCACGAGGATGCATACAATGTCAGATTCATGAACCTATACAGAGAGTCCTGGCCGAAGTACTCCACTCGGTTACCAAACCATGGCCGTTCAGAGGATAAGCAATGGATATAATCGGCAAAATCACGCCGTTTTCTGGAGCAGCAAAACACGCGTGGATACTAGTGGCTACCGATTACTTCATTAAGTGGGTCGAAGTGAAATCATACGATAAATTAACGACCAAAGAAGTTTGCAATTTTGTAGAAGAAAATATTATGACCAGATTCGGCATGCCATAAACGATCATAACTGACAATGGCACAATCTTTACAGCCGACAAGTTTAAGAAGTATATGGCAAATCTAAATATTCAACTTAAGCAGTCTACCCCGTATTACCCACAGGTGAATAGGCAGGCCGAAGCAAGTAATAAGGTTTTGATCGGTATTCTTGAAAAAATGGTAAGAGATACCTGGTATGTGGCATTTGAAGCTAAATGAAGCATTATAGGCCTATCGAACTTCACTTCGATCTGCCATCAGAACGACTCTATAGGCGTTAACCTATGGACACGACGCTATGTTACCGGTCAAGCTGAGTATAAACTCGTTGTGAGTGATTGAACAAAGTAGTTTGTTCAGTGCTGAATACAGTCAAGCCATGAGACAAGAGTTGGAAAACTTGGAAGAAATTCGTCTTGATGCTTATAATTTATTGGTGGCACAGAAGAAGATTGCCGAACGAGTCTATAATCAGCGAGTCAGACAAAAAAACATTCGAAAATGACAATTTGGTTTGGCAAACTTTGTTGCCCATAGGGATTAAAGACCCCAGGTTCAGCAAATGGTCGCCAAATTGGGAAGGACCGTTTGTCGCCACAAAGTCCTTGGCAATGAGGCATAACACCTCCAGGATTAGACTGGTTTAGTTCACAAGTTGCCAATCAACGAGAATTTTTTAAAGAGATACTACCCAGTCACTTGGGAGATGCGAGAATAAAAGATCATTTCATTGAAAATGACGTACAAGTGAAATTACAAAAGATTCCTAAAATCCTAGGGGGTATAAGGAAGGAAGGCTTCAAGAGCGGCTTTCAACTCCAACCACCTTACTTCGCTTATTATGACTTCGGCTTGCCTCGTCTTTTTGTTAAGTTGAAGATGCTGGATCTGCTTTATTCCAGCTGGGAAGTCCGTCAGTCAAGCCTTATTCACCTCAAAATTCTTTTCGAGTTCTGAAGCAACAGCCGACCTTTGTTGTTGAAGCTCGGTAATTTGATGTTAAAGCTCAGAAATTTGGTGATCAAAGCCGATCAGCTGCACTTTCTTTGCTTTTATGGCCTCAACCTTCGACCAGCTGGCCTCATGAGCAATCTTTGCAACCATTAGGTCGTCCTCCACCCATAGAGCTTGTTCAAAAATAATAAAGTGCTACCGAGTCCGCTCCAGGAGATTGAATAAGTGAACTACATTTTCGGTGCTCAGTAAACCGCCGGCTGCAAGATCGTTCAAGTACTCTCCTATAAAGTTGAGGCCTTTACATTGAATGACCTGTGAGGCAGAGAGGGATATGATTTCTTGCAGCTTGGCAAAGGCATTGGATTCAGCCACGGGCTTCGAAAGCTCGGCCGACACAGTAGAAGACTTAGCTACTCTAGAAATATTCAAGAGTAGAGCCTCAAGCTCGACCTCCCATGAAGGCTGCACAAGAAAAAATTTTAAGCAGAAGGAAAATTATAAAGAATATAGCAGAGGGAATTTATTTTAAACCTGTCAAGAGCAGACTTCGACCATGTCCCCTGGTTCATTGCTTAAACCTAGAGAGCTTAATGGCCGAGCCCAGTGTTTAAGATTGCTTCTCAATTCACGCGGCCAATAAAGGTTATCCACGTCCGACGACCACTGAGGTGGCCATGAAATATAGATAACACCCTTCAGCACATAGAATTGTCGATGAAATGAATAGTTGGGCACTTGACATTTAATATTTTTCTCGGTTCAGAGTTGTTATAGTAAAACTAAAGAGAGAAAGAGATCGAGCCTTACAAAAGCCGAAGTGACTTCTTGTGGAGGAACGCCAAGGTTTTGATCTTGCAGATGGATCGGTGTCTCCACCGTTGCTTCTGGCTCGACAAGAGGCATTTTCCCACGATCTACTACAGAATGATCGACATGGTCAGCCGCCTCAACCACAAGAAGAGAATGAGTGGTAAGGGGTTTGGTCGGTCGAGGGCAACTTGTTAGCGGGGTTTTGTCGCCTTCATCATCCTGAAATAAGAGTTATTAGTATTCAGAATTTATTCGAAGAAGTTACCAACAACATAATCACACATCTTCTCCCGAACGACCACTGTTTTTGTTTTTGGATGGGGAGGGATGTTTGTCTCGACTAGGATGGCCACTTCCTCCAAGACAGGAACAATGGCAGGCCTTAGTGCTACAGGTGCTTTGACCACCAAATCATTGGTTGGTTTGACCACAACTTGTCGAGCGGGATGAACCTCAACTGCTCGACTGGCGGAAAGATTTGGTTGCATGTCCATCGAAGTCTGAGTAACAAGGGTGCGAGGAGACTCAGCGATTACTCCTGTGGTCTGACTGGAGATCACATGGATCTCCCGCTCCCCTTTTTTTGCCAACTTTTTGACATGATTTTTGGGGCGAGGAATATTGTCTGCCGTTGTGGCTTCTGGGTGAAACTGGGAGGCGGTTGTGGTTTTCTTTAGCAAGGGGGCAAGTTTTTTCTTGCCCACGATTGCAGCTGCTGCGTCCGTATGACTACCTAGAAAAGCTAAAATCAAATCAGAAGAGAGTTTGAAAAAATGGCCAACGTAAAATGATAGACACAGACAAATACCTTGAGCTGTTTCTTTGGGTGTCGGGGTGGAAGTCTTCTTTGGACGATCGCCGAATATTTTCTTGATAACGTTTTTGACTGGTACGTTGAAAAAGTCTTGAGTATATGCGGCCCACCAGTCAATAAAGGTGGCAGTGTTGAGAGTCTCAAGGACGTTTGGCTGTAAACAGAATTTCTTGCACCTTTCTTGAAATTCTTGCTCGGCCTCCTTGCATTCTCTTTCCGAATACTAGAAAGGTGTCATTGGCTTAGGAGAGAACATGAGGTTAGTAGAGGTAGTAGAAAGCCTTGAAGGTAACCAAGTTGCCGCGCGGTGAAATGGGGTTGGTAGATTTCCCAACTTTCACGTTTGGCATCATAGCCGAAAGGAAGATCGCGAGTTAATACGGATGACCTTCTAGCTCTTTCGAAGGTCAGCGTCTTCAACTTCATTCCATGCTGAGGATGAGAACTTGATAGAAGGGGGTATTCTTGATGACGGCAGATCAAAAACTCGTCACTAGAAAGGTCTTCTAGGCTGAAAAAGTATTTAAAAACTTCTTTGGCCAAGTGAGGAGAAGTGAGTCTAGAGCCCAATTGAAGACCTAACGCTTTAGTGGGTATGAAATTGGGGACTTATGGCCTGAGGGTGGCAAAATAGACTTGCAGCTAGAGTTGAAAAACTCATAGTGGGCCAGTCTAGTATGGGTCAATCTTGTTGACCGTTGTCTCAACTAAGCAACGTGTAAGCTGGGCAAGAATAGCCGACTTAAGAGCCAGGACATGACTGCTAATGCTTCAACGATCGACATGTTTTTGACCAAACATTTATTTGACTTGGTACAACAAATAAATTTGTTGTCCCAATAGAAGAGGAAGGCTTCGTGTTCTCCTTTCCTGAGGTTTTCTTCCCCTCGACTAGCGAAATGTTGAATGAGGGTGTTGTAGTTGAAGAAGTTCTTGTGCAACTTCTTAACTTCTTCTTTTAGGGGCTCTTGATTTTTCTTCCTCAGCGATTCGACATCGCATTCGTCGAAGAGCATCTTAAGGTCAAGGTTGGATGGGCACCCAGAGAGGGAGATGTCAATCGGGAGACTTGAAGGGGAGGTCCTAAGAATGGCTGAGATGTTGAGAATAGTGGGACCAATAGGGTATAGTGGAAGGACCTTAGTATTAGTAGCCGAGCATTAAAATCCTAGAGCTGCCATGAAAAGTTCTTTGTCCATGACGATCTCGATGGTCGAGAGCTTGATGGCATCATAAATGCCGAGAATCCTCCACTTTTTATTGAAGAACTTCTCCATCCTTTCAACCCACGCTACCCAGGCCACGGTAGTTAAAGGCCAGGCTCCTTGGGGTTTAGTTAATTCCAACTCCGACCAATCATAACCTTGAAGTAGGGGTTCCAAGCAGTGATCTTTAAGAAGGTTGATAATGGATGCCGGGACGTTGTCTTTAAAGAGTGGTCCCAGGATCTGATGGGAAGCGCTCGAGTGACCTTCGAATCGCAGGTTTTTTATGGCGCTCCGGTCAATAAAGTCCCGACACTTGGCACATTCGTCGGAAAGCTTGGAAATAAAGGTGTTGAAAGCCATTGTGGGGAACTTGAAGGAATTTCTGGATTCAAAAGAGTTTTCTGGTTAGAAATTGAGCTTTAAAGGGTGATCTGAGAGTGAAATGTCTGAGAGTTTTGAGTGCGTATTTATAGGGTTTTGGAAGAAGGCCAATCGTTTGATTTTGAAAATAAAGGGTAAGATTAGTCGGACGGTTTCACAATCATCATGGAGATTTAGGAAATCCATATGAAGAGACCAAGAAACCTACAGATCGAGGCTGCACGATGGTGTGCGACGGCGGATTCGATGATGAAGAGACGTTTGATTATGTGCACGACTCAAACAAACCGAAAAATTCGCAGTTTAAGGTTATAATGATAGCATGTGGTAGGGTTTTGGGGTTTGAGAGGACGTTTTAGTGTCAAAGACGAACATGCCAGGAAGATGCCACGTGGCAGGATGTCTGACAGAATCAAATCGTGCGATCGTGCTTCATAAATGCGCTTGATGGATGGAATATTTGAGGTTTTTCATTATCCTTTAGTTACCATTTAGGGTTTGATTTCACTTCTTCAAGGTTGAAATTCGACGAAAGAGTTCTAGGTCGAAGACCTCAGAAGCGAAGGGGCAATGTTTGGGCCCAAAATAATATTATTGGGCCGAGCATAGGTTTATGTTCGGCCCAAAGCTTTTCCAAATTTACTATGGGCTGTCTAGTGGTCATAAGCCGCTCAGTTAAGGCGGTCGAGTCCTATTACAAGAAAGAGTGATTTGGATAAGAGCGGATGGGTCGAAGTCCTAGTACGATAGGGAGCCTCAATGGAGTGAGGATGCTGAGATTTGAGAAGTGAAAGTGGCCAGATAAAGAGTTTGGTTCAAAGTCCTAGTATGAGTAGGATTGACCGAGCCCTAGTTGGACTAGGATGAAGAATCCTAATTCGAGTATAGTTCTGATTCGACCAAGATGAGATTTGCTATTATAAATAGTAGGGGGTGCGTCATTCGAAGTCCTCTCCAATTCAACACATAAATTGCCCTGTGCAAACCTCTCAAACATTTTGAGATTTTTTTTATTTTCTTTTTCCACCAACACATCTTTAGTTTGGATAAACAACACTGTGAAGGCAACCGGTGACATCTTCAGTTTGGATAAACAGCATTGTTACTATATAATCAGGCGTTCTTGGAGCATCTTCAATTTAGATAAACAGCACTGTGTCGAGGCCGACTGGTTATCTATCCAAGTCTCGGCAAGAAGGATTTTCAAATCCTTATTGGCAGATGTCATCTCATTAGCCATCTCGGGGAAGTGAGGTGTTACAGGTTATTACATTTGGCACATTGAAAGCCGAATTTGATATTGAACTTCGTAGAACTAGCAGCCTTGTCTTCAGGCTCTTGAACCCGAAGGCCGAGGCATGTTCCTTCCTCAGCCGTAGTCGCAAGATCAAGAAGTCAGCAGCGTGCTCAACGTAATATCAATACATTTTACTCCTCGGCCAAGCTTAGCCGACGAGTTGGCACACCCCACATACACTTGAAGGACGTAATTAGCTTATTAATTATTCAGCCTGCGCGCCACGTAGACTTGATAGTTTTTAGGGTCAACAATACTATAAGACCATCTCCAAAGGAAATGTGAAATTATAAGAGTTAAATTACAATTGATAGCTGATGTGACAATCTGAAGCTTTATGTCAATTTTTGTAATTCTCCAATCGAATTGTCAAATGTTATTTTATTTTTTAAATAGAGTTTTAAATGATTGTAATTATTAGAAAAATATTGAAATACAATTTTTATTAGTTGAAATGTTAGTGGAATAAGGGACCCACTATTAAAATGAATTAAAATTAAATTTGACATTGATGTCAAATTTGACATCAAATCACTAAACCTTTAAATCCAGTCAACAAATAACACTTCGGTTGGAGAGACTTTTGATGTCAAACATGCACAGTGGCATTCCACTTAGGATTTTGACATCTTCTTTGAAGATGCTCTAAGGCGTTTTCTCGTACCCACGACCTTTTGTGGCAACCTTAATTGAATAATAGAGACGTTTTGGTTGAATGGAGCTAATGAAGGACGTTGCATTAACTAGTTGAAATGGGATGCTTTGTGTGCCCCAAAAGGTGGGGGAGGCTTTGGCATTAAAAATATGTATTCATTTAACCTTGCTTTCTCAGTGAAATAGGACTGGCAGTTGATCTATGAGCCTGACTTTTTGGTGGCTAGGATCCTAAAGGCCAAGTATCACCTCAAACGTCGTTTCTTGAGGTGCAAGTTAATAGCAATTCTTCATATGCTTGGAAGAGCATTTGTGCTTCTAGAAGTGAGATTGTTAAGGGTTCGCGGTGGTTCATTAATAGCGGGGGAGAAACTGAAAATATGAGTTTGTTACACCAACACAACAAACTCTACATATTCTTCAAAATTTCCCCTGTACATATATTGTCACACACTTGACAATAAATCAATTTTGTTGAGAATATCTGAGAATTTTTGTCATAATAAGGGGAGAAATTGAATGGAGATGCCACTGGGGCAATATATTCTAAGCCAGCCACACAATGTCATACATCTTTGTTTTTCTATGTAACAATGTGTGGTTGGTTATCGAATTAAACATGTGTTGGGTTTGAAAGTGTTGAATTGATACGAAATGCAGCTTACGTTGAACTCTCTAGGATATGAGATTATATTGGTGCCATCAGGAGGTGTAAGCCTCTGATCATCAGTGACATAGATACCGAAATTAATTAACAACAGGTTAGTATCGTGTTTCGTGTCCACAATTACCAACATTGATGCCGTTTATTTGGAGAAGGTTAAAGACAATTGCTTTAGAGACTTTTATGTCAAGAAACTTGGGTTACGAATTGATAGTTACTGAAATTTTGTAGTTTTGCCTATCTCTAAAAGTCACAAGTTGAACTTGATACAACATATCATTGGACAAAACTGTCTGATGGTGCTATACGAAACATTGTTTAGTCAAGTGAACGCAATGATTGTGTGTTAAATATGTTCCCAAGCTGTATTAAAGCCCTGTTTTGGACTTTAAATTTGATTATTTGTGTTCTTAAGAATAAAGCTGATCTTTATTTATATGGGCTTTTTAGTTATTGCCCTCTTTAATTTTTTCGAGGCCTTGTTAGTGCTTCCTTGCTGTTGGATGTGTCTGATGAAAAACATCAGATGGGTTACTTGAATTTTCACACCATTGATCATCAGATGGCATAACTGAAATAAATTACTTGAATTTTCACACCATTGATCATCAGGTGGATTCTTGTTTGCGTAATATACTAATTTTTAGTGTTTAATTAAAGCTAATCACAAAAATTAGAAATTTTGAATTTTCCAAAAGATGCCCAATTGGATTTTGGCTCATCAAAACCATCTTGGGGTATTGGTGTGTTGAGTTGATTCAAATGGGTTGAATGTGTTAATCAAATGGGTTGCCCACTTCACTATTTCATTGCTGAGATTTTTAAGCCATGTTGTGTTTGAGCTTGGTGTTATTTACCAACAAGATGAGGCCTTTAAAGTTTAAATCTTTTGCTGGACAGGTTGACATTTTGCTAGCTCTATACCAAGTCCAAAAAATATTAGCGTAAAATAAGAGTGGAGTGCTTTTGCTCCTTGTGGGCTAATTGATGCTAATTAACCGTCTTTCTTTCTCCTTGAGTCTTTTTAGATATGCAAATGCAATGATATTGAAGTAACCGATGTAGCAATCATTTTTGTATGTGGAGTAAAGGATAGCATGCAACTGCCTTAGCAACTTCCATTTTGAAGTCATAATACCCTCTTGAAATGAAACAAAACATATTTAAGGTTTCCCTTTATTTCTTCTTGTTTTAGTCTACAGAAGCGAAAGAATTAAAATAGTATGAGGTTTCGATTTATGTTTGTTTATGTGAAAGTTATGATCAATTTTTTTTTTCTTTCTTTTACCTAAATATCGTCGACCTGGCCTTTGTAGGAACTGGCCGAATGGAAATTCTGGGCGAGACCACTCGCCAATCTTACCTATAAAGTTGAATGCCAAGAATTTCTCAAAAATGGGTTTTTCAATTCAAGTCGGATTTGAAAGGTTATAAGTTGTATGATCACTTTGATGGCATTGTTGTGTGTCCACCTAAGTTTGTGATTCATAATGAGCGTGGAGTAACTAGTGAGGTCATTGATGCATTTCTTGAGTAGGAAGCAATAGATTTAGTATTGCTCATTTCGCTTATTGCAACTTTATCTGATGAATCCATTGAACATGTTTTGAGATGCAAAACTGCACATGAAGCTTGGGTGAGTTTGCATGACAGATATGCATCTATTTCGAAAGCAATAGTGAACAGTTTGAAAACTGAATTCTAGAGAATGCAAAAAGGGAGTGATTCAATTGAACAATACCTGTCTAGGCTCAAAATTATTAAAGAATTGTTGATTATAGCTGGTGAATTTCTATCTAATAATGATTTTGTTGTGGTTGCTTTGTCTGGTTTAGCAAGAGAGTATTCAAATATAAGAACTATGATACTCATAAGAAATACTTCTATTTCGTTGAGAGAATTCAAGGAACCATTACTATGTGCAGAAAGGGAAAATGACTTAATGGTAAATGGGTTGGCAAGTAATTTCTCTTGTTTATATATGCAAGGTTCCACTGGCTTATCTTCATCAATGTCCGGTATGACACATGGAACTTCAAGTAATTTTGATAACATTTCATATTCAACTGGAGGTACAATTACTAAGGTACCAAATGCTGTTCTTAGTTTTGGTGTACCATTTCCTTAACAAAGTGTTGTGCAATTTCCAGCACAAAATTCTTTTTATAGGGCTTTAAATGCTAATGGTTCTTTTTTTCTACAACAAAATGCATTTCAGCCAATGCAAGTGTCAATTCAACAAGGGTTTCCTTATGATAATATTCAATTTGGTGATGCTTAGCAGTAAGCATTGTTTTAGAAACCAATGCAGTTTCAACAACCTGCACAATTGCCTATACTATTTTAACAACCAGCACTATTTCCTAACTTCTTAAACACTTTTGGTTTTGTTGGACAAAATAATGCACCAAGACAGTTCAATGATAATTCAAGCAACGGAACAAGACAATATTATGGACCAAAAGCAAATGGCAATGAGAATTACAGGTCTTCTAATAGCAGAGGTCACTCTCTTGGTAACAAGCAATCTAGGGGAAATTGGCAATCATGGTCTGGAAATACTGAAACCAGGACACATATTGTTCCCGAATGTCAAATTTGTTTCAAGAGATGACAAATTGCACCTAATTGCTGGAAAAGATCAACTACTTCTAATTCTGTTGGCCAAACTATAGAGTGTTAAGTTTGTGAAAAGAAGAGACAATGCTCTAAATTGTTACCATAGGAATAACTTTGCGTATCAAAGGACTGTACCATCTCGATCTCTGAATGCTATGCAAGCTCAAACATTACAGTCATTTCAAGCTTCTTAGTCATTGCTTCCCAATGACTCATGGATTGTAGATATAGGAGCATTTCATCACATGACTGCTGATATGCAATCTCTACAGAATATAACACCATATGAAGGCAAGGATAAAATAATAGTTGATAATGAAGAAGGTTTACCTATTAAGCACATTGGTTCTACACAGCTACAAACAATGTCTCATTTCTTAATTTTGAGGAGTGTATTACATATCCTACAATTGTTGTTAGTCTTTTATCAGTAAAACAGCTATGTAAAGATAACTAGTGTTGGTTTATATGTGATGACACTAACTTCTATGTGCAGGACAAGGTAACCAATGTTGTAATCTACCAAGGAAGGAGTAATGATGGTGAATTGTTTCGAATTGAAGATGCTTACAAAGAGTTCAAGTCTTTCAGGATAGAGTTCAGTAGGATTGCTTGGTCAAAAGGTGAAATCTACAATATGGCATCAAAGGTGTGGTCATCTTAGCAATGAAGTCTTATATGTAATGTAGAAACAATCTGATATAGTTAGTTCTTGTGATGATAAACAACATTTGTGTTCATTTTGTATTGTTGGGAAGATATCTAGATTACCATTTGTTGGTAAGAAAGAGTCATGTATTTTTCCATTTCAGAAAGTACACTCTGATCTTTGGGGTTTTTCACCTTTAAATTTCATAAAAGGTTACAAGTATTAAGTGAGTTTTGTTGATGAATTCACAAGATATGTATGGATATTCTTTTTGATCAATAAATCAGAAGTTTTTGATGTTTTTCAGAAGTTCTATAATCTTGTTGTTAATTAGTTTGGTTACAATATTAAGTGCTTACAGATAGATGGTGGTGGAAAGTATACCAGTGATAGATTTGATGAGTTTTTGAAACATAAGGGAATTGTACAAATGGTTTCATGTCCATATATCCCTCAACAAAATGGACTTACTGAGAGAAAACACAAACACATAGTGGAGACAGAAATCACATTGCTCATAACTACAAATTTACCTTAAGAGTTATGATTTCATGTATGTGCTCATTCTGTATTTCTTATAAAAAGAATGCCATGTAAAATTTGATTATGAAATCACCATATCAGGTTTTGTTTGGGTGCAATCCTTCACTGCAAGGTTTAAAAATATTTGGCACAACCGTGTATCCATACATTAGCCCCTATAATGAGAACAAATTGTAGCCCATAACATCTCTGTGTTTTTTTGTTGTATTTGAAATGGGATATAATGGAGTAATTTGTTTCCATATACAGTTTAGGAAGTTTATCATTTCCAGACATGTCATACATGATGAAACACTGTTTCCATATAAGAATGTGGATCTTCGAAGAGCTCAAGTGTCTAGTAACACTCATACATCCAAATCATCTGGTTCTCCAATTGTAGTTACTATTCCAGTACAAAATATGCACAGAGAGGTACGGATTCAATATGTGAATGAGAATCAGCACAACATCGATTATACTTTTTCAAGGTCTTCAAAGGATTCCAATATTGAGGTATCTGCAATCCCAGAGTAAGTGCAATGCAAGAAAAATGCAATGCAAGAAGAATTTGATGCACTGAAAAGTTAAGGAACTTGGATTTTGGTTCCTCCACTTACTCACAAAGCTATTATTGGAAGTAAATGAGTATCTAAGTTGAAAAAAAAAACCCTGATGGTTCCATTTCGAGGTATAAAGCTTGATTGATGGCTTAAGGTTACACTCGAGAACTTGGCTTGGACTATTTTAAGACATTTAGTCCAGTTGTAAGGCATACAACAATTAGAATGATAATTTCACTTGCAGCTCATCATAAATAGGAATTAAGACAACTTGACATCAAGAATGCTTTCTTGCATGGTGAATTGGAAGATGAAGTATATATAAAGCACCCTTAAGGATTTGTAGATTTTACACATTCACACTATGTGTGCAAATTAGTAAAGTATAGGCACCAAGAGCCTGGAATGCCAAGTTCACAGGATATTTTCCTACAACGGGGTTTCAAATGTCACATTTTGATACTAGTCCATTTTGTCAAACATGATCGAGAAGATGTAATAGCTCAACTATTATATGCGGATGATATTATACTGACAGGATCAAATTCTAGTATAATGCAAGTAGTTATTCAAGAGCTCAATAAAGTGTTTGAGTTGATAAACATGGGGAAGCTGTCATATTTTCTAGGGTTACAAATTCAGTATAAGGAGATTGGAGATATCTTCATTAATTAGTCTAAATATGCAAAAGACTTGATTCACAAAGCTGGGATGAACTCTTGCAAACCAACTACAACCCCATGTAAGCCACACACTCAGATGTTAGCTACTGAGGGTACTTTATTGTCTGATCCTACCGAATACAGAAGCTTGGTTGGTGCACTTCAATATCTAACATTTACTAGGCCTGATCTGTCATATGTTGTCAATGTAGCATGTCAATATATGACTAATCCCTCAAATGTGCATTTTAATCTTGTCAAAAGGATTTTGAGGTATGTTCAAGGATTAATGCAATGTGGTTTGACATATTCAACATCATCAAATACATCAATTACTGCATTCTCTTATTCTGATTGGGCACCTGATCCCAATACCAGAAGATCAGTCATAAGCTTTGCAGTATATATAAGACTTAACCGTATCTTATGGCAATCAAAGAAGTAAGCATCAATGTGAGATCGTGTATTTTTAAACTTTGTATTAATGTTATTGTTAGCAGTCTATTTTAACCTAGAGCCTTTTTAGCTATTTTAATGTTATATTAGTTACTTACCTAACTATTTGTGACACTATATATGTATACTTTTTGGTTAAGCCATGCATGCTTTCATTTCCTGCATGCAAAGAGTAAGGACTAGTGATTAGGCTTGCCATTTTAATGACACCTGCCATTGTAACAAAAACTATGGGCATCATCACCTATATAAGCTGTCATATTTCTGTGACATTCTTATCTTTTATCTTCGCAATATTTACACCTAGCATGCCACCATTTCCCAGCCGCCAAAGCCAACCAATTAGTGCCTTTGGTAGCCGCCTTATATTCCTATAAATAGAAGCTCTGCTCCATTTGTTTTCCTACTACAATTTGTGTGCTCTAGAGGTGGTATATAATGTGTGTGTGTGTGTGTATACACATTATATATGTAGAGAGAGAGAGATTAGAAAAGATAAGGGTGGAAGAAATACATTGGTTTAGGAGTGATCAAGAAGCTAGATCAAGTGCGTGAAGTTTAACTATTGCGATAGTGACATGGATCTTCGTTTTAGCTTTGGAATCCAAGTAGGGGAAATACGGTAAACCTTTACGGAATTTGATTTTATTATATTTCGTGAAGTGTTATAATAATCTTGATTCTTTTTATTGATTAACGTGGTTGGATATTAATTGGCTAATTGCTTCGGTTAAGTGTTTACTTGTTATTGGTTATGGAATTATTGCTGGAATGCTATTCGTTGAGAATATATTGTGATACAAGTGAAAGATGAAATGATATTATTTGTGCATCATTCATGTTGTGAGATGTGGTTGGAACTTCAGTG
Organism: Pyrus communis; assembly: GCF_963583255.1. Classification (NCBI taxonomy): domain Eukaryota; kingdom Viridiplantae; phylum Streptophyta; class Magnoliopsida; order Rosales; family Rosaceae; genus Pyrus; species Pyrus communis. The sequence continues at coordinate 20,149,546 of NC_084812.1, forward strand.
TTAAGATTGGAATTTGGGAAATGAGGGCAGTTGGAAAGGATCTTTTGTGTAGTTGAATCTATTCATTGTGAAACCAGTTCTAGGTGAGCCCAGTGTGCACATTAGAATAGGATATAGGTGGGAATTGTCGATGTGAGTGATGTGGGTTGGAGATCAATGAATTGGATAAGATGACTAGCAAAAGGGGTTTATGAACTTGGGATATCGTATGGGGGTTAGTTTCTGTAATAGAACATTTGAACCACCACTGCAGTGGTAAAATGCATGGCATGGGACGTGCAGGTCCGCATGTTTTATTATATAAATTAACGAGTGTAGCTGAAGAGGTTGGATTGCATACATACATTGTTATCATCTATGATTTGATATTTGGCTATATGATTTCATGACACTTAATTTAATATTGTCAATTTACTGTGATAAGGTTATGTCCATATTGAGCTGTTGAAGCTCATCCTTCTATTATTATGCAGGTTTACAAACTAGACATTCAAGAGAGTACGTAAGATGAGATCGAATTATATTGGAGTAAAGAAAGTTCATCTATTTATTGTAGGTTGTAATGAATTCTTGATTTGTTTAAGAATCATAATTATTTTATAAGAGAAATTTATTTTCCAACATGTTTCAATTTCTTTTTATTTATTGAGCTTTTAACTCATGTTTTGAATTCGGGTTCGAGTTTTTACTATCGACCTGGGTTCAGGGCGTGACAATTAGTGTCTCAAAGCTCTACTGAAGCAAAATACAAAGCTTTAGCACATTGTGCTGCATACATGGCTTGGATAAGACAGTTATTGAAAGATTTACATCAGTTCATTGCTGAACCACCATTGTTACACTATGATAACCTTACTGCTTTAGCTCTATGTTCCCATCTAGTATTTCATACTAGAATCAAACATTTGGATACAAATTTTCAGTTTATCAGGAAAAAAGTGCAAAGAAAGGATTTGATAGTCTAGTATATTCCAATTGAAGAGCATAATGCTAACATTCTTACCAAAGGGTTACATGGACCAATGTTTGTCAAGCACTGCAGCAATCTCAAGCTTGGTTACCATAGCTGAGATTGAGGGGGATGATAAGGGAAGGAATTGAACAAGTGTCATCAGTTTATTGGTTAGGATCCATGTCAGCATAAAACAGTTAGAATTACTTAGGATTAGTTGGTTGCCTAACTTCTGTTAAGAAATCTGTTAGTTTGTTAGTATCGATGCATTACAATGGCTAATGAATATAAAGCTGTTAATGTACTCTCATTACTCATCAAGGAATCTTAAACACCCTTTCTTCTTCACATCTCTCTCTCTCTCTCTCTCTCTTGCTTTCATTTCTTCTCTCCATTGATTAATTCTTACCTTGATCTTTAGCTAATTCTTGTACTGTTAATAAAGTTAAGATACAGGCAAATTTCAAATGAGAATTTTACCACATTCAATGTTATGTGTTAGTTTTTGTTTACGTGACAATATATTATTAAATTAGAATGTCACAGTAGTCGTTCCCGTACACACAAAATTGACACTCATCGAATAATAGAAGTACAATACATATAAATTTACACTAGTCAATAATTCTGCTAGAGAAAAAATTAGATTAAGATCCAACACAACCTTATTCTCGAATTAATTATGCCTTAATCCTTGATGTGGAATGGAATTAACCACGTTAAAACAAAAATTTCCTCACTCATCGAAAGACACAATTTGAAATTGAAATGGAGTCACGCCTTCAACTAAAAAATCGGATCTTGAATTGGCATTTTGGGATGGGATTTTAGAGTACTTGACGCCTTTTCAACATCGCCCACAAGTTTTTCCTAAACGTCTGCATGTTTGACACGTCTCAACCATACGTCCACAAGCCATCTTTGCTCTTTCTGGGTCGTACGAACTCTCGATATACATGTTAACATTTTCATTGTCGATTGGGAGCATTATAGTTCAGTTTATTCGGCTAATTTTGTAAGGTGCTGATAAAAGAGAAAGGAAAAATGCAGGCAGTGAAGGACAAGATAAATGAAATGGGCGCCTTGCGCAAGGTCAAGGAGGAGGCCAGGGCCGAAGAGAGGGTACGTATATTTCATATAAATAGTAATGCAATATTGTTACATTTTAGATCCCATTGTCGCCCATAAGAAATATGTCAACGACTTAATTATTTGTCTCCACAAATAATATATTCTGATGTTAGATTTTCTTTTCGGTTTTTTTTTTATCGTACAATATTAAACTTGTTTGGAAATGGTTTTAAAATGACTGAAAGTACTCGCACAAAACAATTCAAGTGTTTTTTCAGGATTTACTTGCATTTTACTAAAGATTAGTTCCGCAAACATTTTCATAAAAAGTGTTTTCAACAATTTTAAAAACAGTCCAAACAAGTTCGTTATCATTATAAAAGTACACACAAGAATAAAGGGACATGTATCGTATATCAATGTACCAAGAACGTGAATGTACCTGGAGTTTTTACTACGCATAATTTACCTAATCAAATGACTATAATCAAATTTCAACCTAACACTCATTTTTCATACTGCTGGATATTCAAATTGTATATTGCTAGGCTGAGAAGGAAATAGCAAAGGCGAGAGTAGACGTAGCTCATGAGGTGAGGTTGGCTAAAGAAGCTGAAGCAGCAATGTCACTGCATGTGGCCATGGCTGGGGAGATTGCCAGAGCTGGAGACAAAGCAGCACATGAACATGAAATTAAGGCAATGCATACGGCTAATGGTACGAACACTACACATGAACATGGAGCTTCTCCTGCTGAAATGGCTGGTGCGGGAGGTCATACAGCTTATAAACGAATGCCCTAAATTTTTATTTATCTTTCTCTGAGCATGCACCTATGAATTTGTAATCTCTTTATTCATATGTGTGTGTATATGTATGCACGCTTTGTACGTTCATGTATCAATTTCCTTATAATCTTCTACGTTAAATTATTTCTTATAGGTTTGAATATTCAATACAGTTTCCGTTAGATTTTTGGCCAAATTGTCTCAGCATTTTTTGTAATACAGAATTAGTAATATTAATTTTGATGTTTATAATCTTGGGTTTTTATCACAAACGATCCCTGAAATTTACTCAACCCATCAAGATGGTCCTTAAAATTGAAAATTGATCAATGTAATTCCTGAAAATAAGTGTTAGAAATCAATGTGGTCATTCCGTTATAATTTCATCAAAAACTGTGTTATATAATGATGTGGTATATAAGTGGGTCCCATAAGACTAATTAATATTACCATGTGGATTAGAAATATTTTAAAATAATACAAAACAATTTTTATTTTTGGATAATTAAAAACTTAAAAAAAATAAAAAAATAAAAAAAGTCATCCTCTTCTCCCACCCGAGGAAGCTGCACCCATCCACTTCGACTCCGAATCAGGAACTATATGCCTGATATCCAAAGCCTAAAGCCCCTAATATCTCATCCACCACACAATGAAGCAACACATCCCAAAATTCAAATGCAAAATTCAAAAATTAAATAAAAAATGTAATAAAATAAATTAGAAAATGTGAAATTATGAGAAGAAAAAGCTGATTAAAGGAGGAATTACCCTTAGAATGCGCATCCCAACCTCTGTCATGAGTATGTTGAGGCCGCCAATGATCAGAGGGTGGGCTCTAGCTTGTGCAAGCGGAACCCGTGCGCGACTCGAAAAGGCAAAACATTGGACGAAGTGGTGGAAGTTGGAGCTTGGTCGACCTTGAAGGCCGTGCTAGCAAGGTGCAAACGGCGGGTCTGCTCCTGTGATTACTTAGATGGGAGAGGAAGAAGATGATGAACAGTCATCTTCTTCTTTTTTTTCTTTTTCTTTTTAAGTTTTTATTATATAAATAATTTTTTTATTTAAATATTTTAAATCCACGTAGCAATATTTAATTATATTGGTGGGATCTAGTTATGTGTCACATCCCAGTCTCGACTCCGTTTTAGCATGATATTGTCTGATTTGGGCTTACCATTCCCTCACAGATTTATTTCTGGGAACTCAGACAAGAACTTCCCAGTAGGTCACCCATCCTAAGATTGCTCTCGCGCGAACTCGCTTAACTTTGGAGTTCTGATGAAATCCGAAACCAGTGAGTTCCCAAAATGTCTCATGTTATAGGAGGTAGGCATGTACATATAAGGCACATCACTCCCATTCCGTTGGTCGATGTGGGATGTTACAATCCACCCCCCTTAGGGGCCCGACGTCCTCGTCAGCACACTCGCACTGAATGGCAAGTGGTTCTGATACCATTCTGTCACATCCCAGTCTCGACTCAACTGTAGCACGATATTGTCTGGTTTGGGCCCCGGCCACGCCCTCACGGTTTTGTTTTTGGGTTTTTCGACACGAGAACTCCCAGTGGGTCACCCATCCTAGGATTGCCCTCGTCCGAACTTGCTTAACTTTGAAGTTTCGATGGAATCCGAAGCCAGTGAGTTCCCAAAAGGCCTCGTGCTATAAGAGGTGGGCATGTACATTTAAGGCACATCACCCCCTATGCGTTGGTCGTTGTGGGATGTTACAAGCATATAACAGGATTTTTGATAGAATTGTAACGGAATGACCACATTGATTTGCGACACCAATTTTGAGGGACTACATTGATTGATTTTCAATTTCAAGAATCATCTTAATGAGTTAGGTTCATTTTAGGGATTATTTGTGATAAAAACCTTATTATATTTGTTCTGATATATTTAATCACACTACTTTTTAGTCGCCACACGTCCCGTCCTCGAGGCTCTATATGTATTCAGGTTTTTATTTTATTTTGTTGTTTTAGGCTCAGCACTTATGGACGGCCCCTTATATGGTCTTTTAATGACCTTAGAGAACTTTAATGAGCTCCCAAAATCAGAGCTCCAAGTTAAAACAAGTTAAAATATTGAACCACATTATTTTTAGCCCATTGTAAGACTTAACTACTCATTCACTGCTTAATGTAGATAATATTATTTGTTCAAAAAAAAAAAAAAAAACGAGTTAAAAATATCAAATTCTAATCATGTCTTTGTTAGAGAGTTTTTATGAGTTCCTAAATCTAGGAAATGAAGTATCAAGCACATGTGTGAGGCGTATTACACCAGCTATCCATAATGAGGTGGTATTCCAAGAATGCGGAAATTTTTCTCCTCATAGTGGCTCTATTAATGCTAACGGTTGTAATATTATTTTTAGTAACTAATGAATTCATGATTGGAGTACAAGAACTTTGTAAAGCTTATGCGTCAACAGGTCGAGATTTACATGATATATTATGGATCATCTAATGCAACACGTGATACGATAATGATTTAAGCACTGAAATGAGTATGAAAAAAGTACCAAACAATTTTTTGTCTACAGAATGATAGGTGGATTTGAATTCAAAGCCTTGGTACACAGGTAAATTCTCAATCAATTGACTAGAAGCCCTTGCAAGAACATCCAACTATATATAAAGATGCAGAGGATTAGAACTTACAAATTCCAATTGAACTCATGAACCTTAAAACTTATCAGATCCTCCATAAATGTGGATAATAAATTCACTTGTCATCACTTAGTCATCCATATCCAACCAACCCTAATCTATCTGGCTTTACATTTAACTAAACCCTAAAACTACATATTTCAGCTCTACAAATACCTTCTTTCAGGGAATGAACTACAAGGAGCCGCCTCAACCTCAAACCCATCTAATACATTGTCTCTTCCTTCAGCAATATCCCTAGCTCACCATGGCAAGAAAGAAAATTAAGCTTGCATACATAAGAGATGATGCTTCAAGAAAAGCCACCTTCAAGAAAAGGAAGAACGAGCTGATGAAGAAGGTAAAGGAACTTAGCATTCTTTGTGGAATTGATTCATCTGCTATCGTTTATAGCCAGTATGACATCAAACCAGAAGTTGGTCCGAACCCGGATGTAACCCGAAGGATAGTCGCAAGGTTTAAGCAGATGCAAGAGATGGACAAAAGAAAAAATATGATGAACCAAGAAAGTATTCTAAGGCAACAAATAGTTAAAGTTGAGGAGCAGCTGAAAAAACTAAATAAGGAAAACCAAGAGAAGGAAATTATGATACAATCTATGTACGGGAGCCTTCCAGCTGACTGCTTGCAGAATTTGAGTGGCACGGATTTGAACGGCTTGTTGTAGTCGATTGAAAAAAGTATAGAAGCAATTGAGGAAGAAATGCAAGAGCCATGACCATAAGCAACAATGATTAATGAGGTTCGAGGGGTAACGGAAAAGGGGTGTGCTATCCACACACCCGTTTTTACTTCTCCCACACCTCTTGTTAATTTTTGTCTTTTGATATTCTTTAATTCATTTAATCCAACGATTGGAAATTAAAAGGGTGTGAGAGAAGTAAAAACGGATGCGTAGATATCACACCCCAACGGAAAATAGAGTAAGGGACTAAGGGAGGAGAAATATGGGGTAGTAGGTTAATTAAAATAAATTTCAATGTATTTGATTTTTATATTTTAAATTACTTTTGAATGTTACGTAGTGCAACGTCCTATGATAATTGTCTAGTTCATTTATGATAACATTTAGAGTTAAAGAGGTATCAATGATACACAAAGATTTGTACCCGAAAAACCCTTAACATGGTAAAAAATCGGCGGAACTCCCAAGAGCTCTATCCACTAATAGAAAAGTATGTTCATACAAAGAATCAAACACATACAAGCTCAAATCCTAGACTATGTTAAAGAGCAGTTTGTACCTTGTTGGAATCAAATTTCCGCACCACCGCGGAAGGAGGAGTGTCTAATCGGTCTCCTACAAGAAAGAGCAAACAACTCTGAACAACCTAAGGTGTTGGTGTGGTACCGGGCAAAGGGTCTCTGGTCATAACCTAAACTGATGTGGTATTGGCCAAAGGTTCTATGATGGTCAAGTAAGTCTAAAGATCTTAGAACTCAAGTAATAGATAATAGAGAAATATAGCAAACTAGGCATTACCATGTTGAACTCTAGAAGGTGTGTTTATACTAGTCGAGAGAGAGTTTTCAAGATAGTGAAATCTGCATTAAACTGAGAGAATCCTAAAGGATATCTAGCATAATGATAATTAAATATAAGGGAGCTCTAATGAAAATGGCTTGGGCCAACAAATATTTAAACAAAAACCATCCCAAAATGTTTTTTAACCAAAATGGCTCAAAGTTTAATAAAAAGCCATCCAAAACTATTGTCCATGGACCAAATTTACAAGCCCAACCCACTACAAATCTACACTTCCGTAAATACCTCTAAATGATTCGATATTGTCCTGACTCTTCACCAAGCTCAAGCTAGCACGAAGCCGCCATAATAACTCTTTGTCTTCCTATCAAATTGAATTCCCCCATTTAAAAAACATCCAAATCAAAGTTGAAAAAGGAAGCATTGATCGGTACAAAGCCGCCGAAGCAAGTTTAAAGAGGTTTAATGGCAGAAACCGGCGAAAAAGTGTCTTAAAAAAAAAAAAGAAAAAAAAAAAACCAAAACATAAAACTGTTTCTGGAGAACCCAAAATATAACATTGTTTCTGGAAAAAAAAAAAAAAAAAAAATCAGATACACTGTTTGTTTTGTCTGTGCACAAACAAACACTGTATTTGGAAAGAAAATAACCAAAATCCAGAAACAGTGCCTTAAATTCCAGAAACAGTGATTTAGATTTCAGAAACAGTGACTTAGATTCCAGAAACAGTCTATGTTTTAACCTTTGATTGTTTCTTTTCTTTTATGCATTAGTTGATTATATTTAAGAAACAGGATGCTTATTTTGGTTTGAATTCAAATACAGTGATTTTCATTATTTCTTTTCTAGTCTACATTTAAGAAACATTGTGTTTATTTCATTTGGATCCAAGAACAGTGACTTAGATTCCAGAAGTAGTAACTTACATTTCAGAAATAATGACTTAGATTTCAGAAACAGTGTTACTTAAAATCTAGAAATAGTTTATTTTTACAGTCCATAAACAGTGACCCGTCGTTATTATTGAATAGGATGCAGATCTCAAATTTATTTTCTAGAGAAACAAACGATGAACTCCACTGACAAAGAAAAATTAAAAAACAGTACCTCGAATACACTATGAATAATAACTACGATCACAGTTCAACGAAATAATACAAAATATAAATTAAAAGCATGAGGATCTATATTTTTGTTTCAAAGAAAAAGAAGAAGGTCTGCAAAACAACGATGAACTCCATTAACGACGAAAATATGGAACTCAACCTAAAAAAGTTAGGGATAAAATCGACAAATCATAATTTGTTGTAGTTGGGACATTTTTAGTTGGACTACTTTAATATGGGCCTTGTACTAATCATTAAACAGTATTAATCATTAAACAAAACTTATAACATGGTTTTTTTTTTTTATTAAAACTAAAATTTTTCAAATCTTTTTCATTAGTTTTCTTTAAATATAAAGGTATTATTAAGATGAAACGAGAAGATAAAAACAACCCTTGGTGGTACAAAGTAGCAAATAATCGAGCTCTCTTCTCCCTTAGTTGTATTCCAAAGTGAAGATTCTCTAATCTACGTATAAAACTTCGGCTTATATACCCGACTAAAGAGTCAAATCCTACTAAAATATGTTTCCCACAAAATCCAGAAAACCCACAAAATAAGGTAACTTAAAGATAGTTTCCTTACTTGTTACATACTCAAAACTGTGAAGATTCTTTCCCTTGAATGATTAAATCTACACAGAATCAGCCTTAAGAGGTGTTATTGAAACTTTTATGACTTCACTAATTTATTGGTCAAACAATCCCAAAAGGTCAATCTGTCCAACACAACATACTTGTACTTTTTTAACAAACACAACCAAACTGCTTTGAATTTAAAGAAAGCTTCCGGTACTGTTTATTTTAACGAAAAATTATATTTCTACATTAAAATGTCAATCATGATACTATTCATTGACGCACCCATTTTTACTTCTCACACACCCTTATTAATTTCTGTCCATTGATCTTCTTCAATTCATTCAATCTGACGGTCGGAAACTTAAAAGGTGTGGGAGAAATAAAAAGGGGTGTGTGGATAACACACCCCTTCATTTTACTCTTTATTTTGTTCTTATCATTAAAACTCAAAGTTTTCAAATCATTTTCATTAGTTTTCCTTTGAATTTAAGGTTGAGATTTTGACTCAGTAAACTTAAATGCCTTCGGAATCTGCTTCAATGGAATTATTCAAAATATCCATCATTTCTCCACTTTCCCATCAACGTAGATTCTATTGCGTCTGTATGCAAAATATAAAAGGAAATATCAAACATCTTCAAAATATATAATAATATCCAAGTAAAAAAATGGTAATATATAATATAATGACTCATCAACATCCTTGTTTGTGGCAATAAACAATTCCTTCTCTCGTTCTGACAATCTTAATTTGATTCTGGCATTCCTCTCTGATTTTTTTTTCGGGATTGTGTATGATATAGACAACATCTTCATCCGCCTTGGAGTCTGAGTGATGTCGTCTTTGAGTTCAAGGTTAAAGTCAAATTCCTTGTAACTTGTTTCTTGACCTCAAGGTTGTGGTTTCTATATTACCACTAGAGTTGGAGTTGGGGTGCTCTGCTCAGCTTCACAGATCATGTTCATGCTCTCAACATCATAGCAATGGGCAGCGGAGTGATCCCCTTAATTTCCTTAATACTGTCAGGTGACGGATATTAGAGCAGCTAGTGGTATGACGAAGGAACAACCACTATGCTATGAAGCCAATTCTGCCCTATCATTGTTTTGTTCAAAGTCATTCATAACATTGAGAAGTATCAGCATGTTGTAGGATTCCACCTGAACCACTAGACCCATGATTCCGATAAATCAGACCGGGGTGCCTTCAAAGGTATGAAAAGTCGTCTTGCTTCAATTGACTTTGTTTAGAATTCTTATCTTTTCCACTGACTCTTTAAAGAGAACGTTGACTCCAGAATCGTTGTCTACCATATTCGACTGGCCATACCATTGAAAATCTATATCTTTATCACCATAGCATCATCGTGGAGAGAGTGCACATATTCCAAATCTCGGTTAGAGAAGGTCAAGATGTTGGAGTCGATTAGAAGGGGTTTGTTGATGGAAATTACTATCCTCGAATTATTGCAGGCGGTCGTCCTATCTTTTTTAGTGCTACCAAGATATTCTTATTCACCATAGGTGCCATTGATGTTAAGTGTTGGCTTATTTGCTGGTTTATCTTTTTCCTCGTCAGTGAGCAGATATGGATCGGACTTGCATTTGTCCCTCTTGTCTACAGGTTCGTCCTTCATAGTTTTATCTTTCACATATTCCTAGCAATATCCCTAGTTGATAAGTTCTTCAATGTGCTATTGGAGCATGGGGCAATTCCGTGTAATGTGCCTAGTGCGTTGGTGGAAGGAGTAGTACTCATTAGACCATACCTTAACCATGTGCTCTAGAAGAGGCTTTAGTCATTTGAGATAAGGCTTATCCTTGATTCCGTGAAGGATATTTTTTATTGAAGTGTTCAAGGTGGTAAGCTGCCTTGGTTTAGACGAAGTTGACTTATCTTTTCGTTTCTTTTTATCGTTCAAATGAGGGGGGGGAAAGGCAGAAGAGTATCACGTCTATTCACGTTCTATTCGGACTTCCTTTTTCATTTGATTTTGAACCCTTCCTTCGGGCTTCGTCATCTCAGCTAGTACCATCACCAGTGTTCTTGAAGCATTCCGCCAATTTGGCGTAGTCATACTTGCGTCTCTTCAGCTTCCGGCACATATGTGAATGGACACAGAGACCTTGCTTGAAGGGCATTGCAGTGAGTGTATCATCTGGTCTCTCCACGTCAACCAATTTCGCTTGAAATTGCTTGAGATAATTTCTAGCACTTTCATGCTTAGATTAAGGCTCCATGCTGAACATAGCATCATGGTGCTTTCAGATATCGCGATACACAAATAAGTTTGCAATAAAAAAACTCAACAAGCGTATAAAGTTGCCAATAAAGCATTATGGCAACTCCGAGTACCATTTCATAGTAGGTCCTTCCAAAGTAGATAGGAACATCTTGCACATTTATGCTTTATTGTTCCTATTCAGAGCCATGGCATTCTGTAATGCATTTATATGGTTGTCTTGATAGGAATCCCCACGGAAGTACTTGAATCGAGGTGGAGTAATCTTCTCTAGAGGAGGTGCGGTGTGTATAAAATTGTTTGTATGAATATATTTTTGTATGTCATAGCAGCTGTACATAGGTAGAGATTTATACAAGGATGCGATGCTATTCTAGGTAAATGAAAGCTAATTACGATCAATCACTATAATTACTCCAAGGAACATTGTGTCCTACAATCACTCCAAACCATATATGTTAGTTGACTATTTTATTTCCTTTAACACTCCCCCTCAAGTTGGAGTGTGGATATCAATAACACCCAACTTGCCAAGATGCGATTGGAAGATAGGTGCTCTCAATGGCTTTGTAAACATGTCTGCTATTTGACGTCCCGTTTGCACATGAGAGGTCTTGACTTTTCCCCTCTGAATCCTTTCACGAACAGTATGACAATCCAGTTCTATGTGTTTGGTTTGTTCATGATACACAGGGTTTGCTGCAATATGTAGAGCAGCTTGATTGTCGCAAAACAATCTTGCTGGCTCAGGATGGTTTACACGCAAATCTTTCAATAAATTCCTTGGCCAAGTAAGCTCACAAGTGGTTGCAGCCATGGAGCGATACTCGACTTCTGCTGAAGATCTTGCTACCGCGACTTGCTTTTTACTTTTCCATGACACAAGTGATTTACCAAGGAAGATACAAAATCCTGTCATTGATCGGCATGTGATCGGACATCTAGCCCAATCCGCATCAAAGTAGCCAATCAAATTAAGTTGATTCACCGAAGGAAAAAGTAACCCTTGTCCTGGTGCTTCTTTCAGATATTGGAGAAGACGATGTGCTGCCTTAAGGTGATGAAGTTTCAGTTCTTGAATGAACTGACTGAGATTATTTACTGCATACGTAATATCTGGCCTTGTAATGGTAAGATAGATCAATTTTCCAACCAAACGTCGATATCGAGTCGGGTCCTTGAGGGCATCACTACCTGTTGTCGTCAACACTAAATCAGGTTCCATAGGTACCTTGGCAGGTCTTACTTCAAGCAAACCAGCTTCCTCCAATATATCCAGGGTATATTTTTGTTGGCAAATGGAGATCCCAGCTTTGGACCGTGCAACTTCGACACCAAGAAAATATTTTAATGGTCCGAGGTCTTTAATTCGAAAACATCCACTAAGAAACTTCTTGAGTTAACTAATGGCTTCCTCATCATTTCCTGCAATGATCATGTCATCAACGTAGAGTAACACCACATTAATAGAGTGTCCACAAACCTGAGTGCATAACGAGTAATCCGCACGGGACTGTTGAAAGCCAATTTCTTGAATGGCAGATGAAAAACGTTGGAACCAGCTGCGAAATGCTTGTTTGAGTCCGTATAATGACTTGTGAAGTCGACAAACCATAGTCTCCCCCTGTTGACGATAACCAGGAGGCGGTAACATATAGACTTCTTCATGCAATGCACCGTGAAGCAAAGCATTCTGGACATCCATTTGGTGAAGAGACCAGCTGCGAACAGCAGCAATAGTCAAGAAACAGCGGACAGAAATGAGTTTAGCAACTGGAGCGAATGTCTCTTTGTAATCAATGCCTTCACGCTGCGTAAACCCTTTGGCGACAAGGCGAGCCTTGTAGCATTCGATGGTACCGTCGAAATGGTACTTGATTTTGAAGACCCATTTACAACCAATGGGTCGTTGGTGAGGAGGTAAAAGAACCATAGTCCAGGTATGATTGGCTTCAAAGGCTGCAATCTCAGAGTTCATAGCTGCAAGCTAGTGAGGGTCATGGCGGGCCTGCTCATAAGAGGCTGGTTCAACCAAGTGAGAGACGTTGTGAACAAAAAAAACAGTAAGCAAGAGAGAGACGAGAATAAGAAACATACCGTTGAAAGGGATAGCGCGTGCCGGACATGGTGGAAGAGATGGCGCTGGGCTGAAGCAAAGCAGCATGATGGGTCTGATAGTCACGAAGATGGGCAGGTGGATGTTTAATGCGGTCGGAGCGACGAAGGGGAAAAAGGGGTAACGGAGGAGACGGCGCAGAAGTTGGAGAGGAAGAGGTGTCTGGGGGTAAAGGAGGGATGTCAGCAGGAAATGAGGGAGTGGGTGAAGGAGTGAGGTCAGCAGTGGGAAGGAGGTCTGAAGGTGGAGGAGGATGAACTGAGAGAAGGGCAGGAGTAAGGTCGTCATGAGGAACAGGTACGATAGGGAAATCGAGGTCAGGTTCTGGTGGTGAGGTAGTAAGAGGGAAAAGATGTTCATGGAAGATGACATCACGAGAGGTGAAAATGCGCTTGCTATCGAGGTCATAGACACGATAGCCCTTTTGGCCAAGGGGATAACCCAGGAAAAGGCAGCGACGAACATGAGCATCAAATTTATGGGAGGGAGTAAGGTTGGTAGCATAGCATAAACACCCAAAAACCCGGAGATGAGAGTATGTAGGTAGTGTCTCATGCAAGAGTTCAAAGGGAGATTTATGGGAAAGTAAGTGTGTTGGAAGGCGATTGATAAGGTAACAGGCAGTTTGTGTACTCTCCCCCCAGAACTTTAAGGGTAGATTAGCTTGAAATCGTAAGGCACGGGCAACATTCAAAAGGTGGCGGTGTTTGCGTTCAACGACCCCGTTTTGTTGAGGGGTGTGGGCACAGGTGTGTTGAAAGATGGTGCCATGAGTGTCTAAAAACGATCGCATAGATACAAATTCTCCCCCATTGTCTGCATGGAGGGTTTTAATGTCACGATTAAACTGGGTTTTGACCCAAGAAAAAAACGAGTGCAACAAGGTTTGTGTGTCTGATTTAAATCGCATGAGATGAACCCATGTGAAACGAGTAAAGTCATCTACAATGGTGAGGAAGTAACGTGCCCCAGAGGGTGTATGGATTTGGTGTGGCCCCCAAATATCACAGTAGATCAAATCAAAAGGTGCAACTCATTTTATTGAACTAGAAACAAAAGATGAACGAGTTTGCTTTGCTAAAGGACAAACATCACAAACATGTGTAGAATCAAAAATGATTTCTGGGATGGTCTGGGATAAAGAGTGAAGAGGAGCTGAGGATGGGTGCCCAAGACGTCGGTGCCAAAGTGCTGAGGTACGGTTGACATGGTGAGCAAGATGAGGGTTTTGTGTTGGAGTGAGGTACTAAAGTCCATGAAACTGCTTGTCCAGGCCAATCATCCTCTTCATAGCCATGTCTTGCACAACACAAAAACCCGGGAAAAATATCATAATACACTTCAATGCCCAGGTCAACTTACTCACAGATAACAAATTCACACGAAATTGTGGCACATGCAAAACTCCATCAAGGGTTATCTCGGGTGACAGTTTAATAGACCCAATGGTTTCAATCGCAGCCTGTCCGCCATTTGGTAAACTAACAAAATCATGTTGGGTTTTAGTGTGATTATGGTTGGGTGATAAGTGAGAAATATGATCTGTGGCCCCGCTATCCACGATCCAATACAATGTTGAATGCGGATCATGTTATGTAAAATTGCAGTTTAGTGTATAGATACCTGTTGCATGTGCAAGTGGCAGATTGGTACCATTCTTATTGCGAAGAAGGGCCATGAGTTGATTGTACTCCTCGGTTGTGAACGTTGGTTGATTGCTGGAGATCGTTGCTTTGGTTGTGTCAATCTGAGCAGCTGGCAACGGTAGTGCTTCAACATTGTTGGAGTTTGGAGGTGCACGCCTATTTTTGGGCTGCACATTCTTTCCGTGCCATTTGTGTCCTTCAAGGAAGCTAATAAGAAAAAAACAACGTTCGACTGGATGTCCTCCGTCACAGTAGCTGTATTTGAATGTCTTTCGTGAATTAGGGTTGTTGGCACTATAGCCTCATTTTGGTGTTGTCGAACGACTGGTTTGCATTGCATGGGCAGTAGGTTCACGACGATTTACCACATCCAATTGGCGTTCGTGTTGAAGAACCAATCCATGGACCCGTCGTGTATCCAGGAGTGGGCTCATCATCAAGATAGAGCCTCGTATGGTTGAGTAATTCTCGTTCAGTCCCATTAAGAACTACATGACTTTCTCTTTCTCTTCCCTATCTGCATGTGCCTTGGATCCCTCGCATTCACAAACAATGGGCCCATGATATGATGCTAATTCATCCCAAAGAGCTTTCAATTTTGTGTAATAATCTGAAACAGATAGCTGTCCTTGTTAATGTTCGGCAATTTCTTGTCGAATCTGATAGATCCTGGAATCGTTGCCTTGCGAGAATCGATCCTCAAGATCTCTCCATGCTGCTGACGCAGTTTTGTAGTAGAGTATACTGTGAGCAATGTTGCCCTGCATGGATTGCCAAATCCAGGACAAGACCATGTCATTGCATCTCTGCCAAATTGGATATTTAGCATCAGTGGTTGCAGGGTTCATGATTGATCCATCAATGAACCTTAGTTTGTTTTTGGCGCTGAGAGCGATTCGCATAGAGCTGCTCCATTGTCCATAGTTGTGTCCATCAAGAAGTTGTGAGACTAAAATAAGACTTGGTGAGTCTGAATGATGCAAAATGAGAGGATCAGATACATGAGGTATCATCTCAGTTGATTTTTCATCACCTATGGTGGCTGTGTTTGATGAAGAGGAACTGGTTGTGTTTGTGGTGGAAGCAGAATGAGCCTTCTAGAGTCACCAAGATCGGTGCTCTGATGCCATATAAAATTGTTTGTATGAATATATTTTTGTATGTCATAGCAGCTGTACATAGGTAGAGATTTATACAAGGATGCGATGCTATTCTAGGTAAATGAAAGCTAATTACGATCAATCACTATAATTACTCCAAGGAACATTGTGTCCTACAATCACTCCAAAGCATATATGTTAGTTGACTATTTTATTTCCTTTAACAGTGTGTATTATATAAAAAATAGGGTCTTTAATCTCTGAGATGATACTACTTTGGACTTGGTTCCGAGTATCCCTCAAAATGTCCCTATAATTATCTCGATTCAGTGTTCTGCGCCTCTCTTGATCTTCAGATGGCTCCAGATCATCGAAGTGAAAGCGCATGGGGTTCCCCACAAAAGAGCCCTCGTAATACCTGGAGGTCTAAGGTTGAGCTGAACATAGACTCCACATATGGTTGTATGACTAATACTCTAGTCTTTGTGTCGTTCCGTACACTGGTTCTCATCAAGAGTTTGTGTTGAAATTGGAAGAGGATTTCCGGCGTCGAGGTACTCAGAATCCCAAATTTGGAGACTGAAACTTAAGTCTGCGAAGTAGTTTCGTGAGAATTCTCTAGATCTTTCATCTGTAGATGAAGTCCAAACGGTTCTCCTCATGAGATGCTTTTGAAGTCTGTTGTGGATCTTCAACAGTTGTACGGATCTTCTTCAGGGCCTCCTAAAGAGTCTAAGATGGTCAAGTTAGTATAAAAATCTTATAAGTCAAGCAATAGGAAAAAAGGAAGCAATTGATTGCAAAGTATGCGTTCCCAATTCTTTGTAGGAGAGTGAAATCCGCATTAAACTAGGAGAATCTTAAAGGATATCTTGTATAAAATATTGCTTCGTTTTGGGATTGTGATTACGTGCGGCACAAGCAGATTCCTAGATTGCAGGAATCTCAACGAAAATAATAAATCAATCTAATCCCATTCAGATCAAGCTTCTTTGTCTTGCAGAGTAAGCATGGTCATTCTCAACAAAGCCTACGAGCCTTACCTACCATTCTGGAGCCAACAGGGTATGGTGGCACCATTGGCCCATTTAGTCGGCTTAGTCCAATCATAGCCGTATAGTTCGTGACCGATTAGGGAGGCACTGAGGTTTCGTTCCGCCTTACTCTAGCCCAGGAAAATCCATGGTCTCATATACCTCTGTGCAACTTGAATTTTTTCAAGGGGATCTAGGTTTAATCTTCACAAATCACAATAATGGCAGCTTTAGTTCGAGCCCTTCATTTGTGGCACCAATGAAATGATTGAGGATGAAATAAGATGCAAAATGTAGATTCAATAATATGAAAAGACAGATCAAAGAGATTTGATATGAACCTTCACCTGAAAATCCATACGCAAAGACCTATAAACTCAGATCAAAATGAGTCAAGAAAATGGATTATAAACTCAAATCAAAATGAGTCAAGAAAATGGATTATCTTCCCATGATTTCTCTAAAGTACAGTTTTAGTTCAAAGAAGAAAGTTTGTGCATCTTGGGTTACGAAAATTGCTGGGAGAAGAACCAACATGACCTAGGGCTAAGGTCATATTTATACTCCTAAAAACCTAACTCATAATACAATCATAAACTAAATTCTATATGAATACGTGGACATTTATGTGTAAATAGTTAACAGCAACCAACTCATACATAAGGCACACGTCCAACACTGAGATGACATGAATAAAGGAATGTATGATGGCTCATCCAAATTCAGAGCAGAGTCACATGACAATTTTACATATGTACGTGCTCATACTTGACTAGGTAGACAGCACTAGTCAAGTAGTGTAAAAATGTAGTTTGAGAATAAAATGCATGAACCAAACCTTGTCATTAGTAAAAAAAACACTTTGCGTGACGTAGATACTTTCGTCGCGCAAAGTCAAAAATCGTTGCCTAAGGGTTTGCGCGACGTAACCTTCGTCGCATGTTAATCGTCGTGCAAAGTCTGAGACGCTAGGGTTTGCGCGACGACCCACGGCGTGCGTTGCGCAAAGTGGGTTTGCGCGACGGAGGCCATGCGTCGTGCAAAGCGGGTTTTCGCGACCCACTTTGTGCGTCGCGCAAACTCACTTTGCGCGACCAACGGCGTGCGTCGCGCAAACCTGCTTTGCATGACGCATGTCCTCCGTCGCTCAAACCCACTTTGCGTGACGTACGCATGGGTCACACAAAGTGGGTTTGCGCGACGGATCCATGCGTTGTGCAAAGTGATTGGTCGCGCAAAGTGGGGAATAGTTTTGGTCAAACTTTTTTTTTTTTTTTTGATAAATATTGTAATTAAATTCGAAAGAATAATTAATTAACCAAGCAAAAGTATTTAATTATAAAATATATGAAAATGTACATACAAGATCCAAACAAAAAAGAAAAAACTACAAGTGAACTAAGTTTAATACATCAAGCTACTAGGTATCGGCATGGCGAGGTGGCCGCCGTGCACTAAGCTGCTCAACCGACACTGATGACGTCAATGATACGGGCACCTGGGACGCTGTAGGAGTGGCCTCAGCAAAGGGTGTAGGCTCCCTAATCAATGGAGCACTCACGGCTATTGCAGTAGATGTTGATAATGCGGAAGGTGCATTGGTCACACTCCGACGACGAGTGATCAACTGCGACATCTATACACTTATTCAACCATAAAAATATAACATTAGAAATTAATCCTACAACATTTTTCTTAAATGCAACAGATAATGTTGTGGGTTTTATGACAAGGTAAATTGCTTATCTGTTAATATATATGATATAACATACCATATAGGGAATGCTCATCTAAGCCATATACCATGTGACCTCAGACATGGATGCTCCTATACAATTTTACCTTTGAATTAGAGATTCGTCTGTTGTACGCTTATATGTTGACCTAAGAACTAGACATTCATAGCTAGTTTGATTACATACATAAAACAACAGGGAACATGAATAACAGTATGATACCTATAATTGAAGTTCTTCACAACAAAGTATAGCTTATTGGCTAAAATAGTCCACCTGCATCCGTGCTCGCATCATGTTCCTAGTACTAAGATGACTGTGATTCCTTAATCATAGAACAATAAACCCCATTGCATATATATTCTGAACTCAATCATGTTTTCAATAATGATTCTTTTGAGTCACCATTTAGTTAAATTACACAAATCATTCATTTCTGTTTCTAAATGAAGCCTTACGTTCACAACAATTAGGAACATCTGACAACTTATTGGATCAATAGCTCTAACACTAAAGTTGCAGAGAAGAAAGCTTTCTCCTTTTTTTTTAATCGTTTTTATATTTCAAAACGACAACTC
This sequence comes from Pyrus communis, assembly GCF_963583255.1. Lineage (NCBI taxonomy): Eukaryota > Viridiplantae > Streptophyta > Magnoliopsida > Rosales > Rosaceae > Pyrus > Pyrus communis. The sequence goes on from NC_084812.1 coordinate 20,168,666, forward strand.
TCTTTCTAGATTATGCAAATACTAAAAGCATAAAACATGGCCAGAAGAAGTTGCTGCAGTTCCAACAAGGCAGTATTCAAAGTGTGAAACTGTGTGTGTATGGGAAAGAGGGCAGGTGTTCGTGTTCACGCTTGAGATAGAGAGAGACAGAGGAAAAAAATGTCCAAACTTTATATTTCAAAACGACAACTCTCTTTCTAGATTATGCAAATACTAAAAGCATAAAACATGGCTAGAAAAAGTTGCTGCAGTTCCAACAAGACAGTATTCAAAGTGTGAAACTGTGTGTGTATGGGAAAGAGGGCAGGTGTTCGTGTTCACGCTTGAGATAGAGAGCGACAGAGCAAAAAAAAGTCCAAACTTAAGACAACCAATCAAACCTAAAAGAAACCAACTTCTACAAATGAAATATTAATGAATTTCCATGAGTCATGCTTTCGGGGAAAGGGTAAAAACATTAAGCTGTCCAGATGAAAGCTTGATTAGTTAAAGTGACCAGAAATTCATAACTGATTTAGTGAGTACCACCAATTAGTGATAATAACATATACACTGTAAACCATTAGAAGAAGATGCACCTCTAACCAAAGGAAGACCAGTTATATGAGAAAACAAAGACTAGGAAGCCGACCAAGAATAACAACAACAGCCATCGTTTCAGCAGCGACAATAGTAAAAGTATCGTCCATTTTTCCTTTTTGTCTACAATATGGGATTAACCAATGAAATTTAATTTAAAAAAATGCTTAAATTACATAGTACTTACCTGCTGGTAAAGCAATGTGAAGTGCTTTGCAAGTCGAATTGCAAATTCCTGCACTGAAAGTTCTTCTTTACATTCCTTTGCCTTTACATACCTGTGTTGCAACTAGGTTAAATCCCAAAGGCGAATAGCAATCAAAATGATGGAAACATAGCAGATTTCCAGTAATGGGAAAGCTAACAAACATAGATGTCTAATTGTCTACATACATTTGTTTCTTTTGTGACAGTAGGACATTGTATTTCGTATCATCGTGTTAACTGGAACTTGAGTCCATAAGCAGTCACGTTAGTTGTTAAGTTCTTTAATCACTCCTGCATTCTTTTCCTTTATGCGTTTTCTATTTTTATCGATTGAACTGAGGAACCAATTTCTTCGCCCGCAGTTTCAACAGATATTTTTGCCATTTGGTGCAAAAATATGAACCTGTAAGTAGTAACATTTCAATCACTCTAAACTTTTTCAGTACAAAAAATATGAACTTGTAAGAATACGAAATTTGTGAAGAAGCAGAGAAAAAAACCAGAAAACTAACACCATCGCAGACCAACCCACCACCCTAAAATTCAATTTAACACTAAAAACCTAACTTTCCTAACCCAATTTCTAATTTAATTTCCCAAATTGAATCTAATTACAATACCAAAATCTTCAAATTAAGGCATCAAAGCTTGATTCTGAACTTAGAAAGAAGAAAAATAAAGAATTAAGCTTGATTCTGACCTGGGTCTATACCTGTTGTGCAGTCGGGAGAGGATGAGGATGAAGGATGAGGCGGAAGTTAATATGAGTGAGAAGGAAGAGAGAGACCGAGTGAGCGAGAGGGAGAGAGAGGGTGATTTACCTGCGTGAGAGGATGAGAGAGACCGAGTGAGCGAGAGGGAGAGAGAGGGTGATTTGATCACCTGCGTGAAAGGATGAGGGAGATCGAGTGAGAAGAGAGAGTTCGGGTTTATCACAGATAGCGAAAATTCAAACAAAGCGCCTATTTTTAGCAAGGGTGCCGCCAAAATTATCACACATAGCGTGACGCAGATTTACCTTTCGACGTCGCGCAAATGGTTTTTGCGCGACAATTGTACAGTGGCGTCGCGCAATGTATTTTTTTTTAATTATTATAAAATGTACTGAAAATGTGACTTCACTACTTTCAAATTCAATGTTTTTTACACAAAACCCACAATAATATATTTTTATAACAACTACAATAAATTTAAAGGTACTTAATTTATATACATATTTTTTAATTTCTTAAGTGTTATACGTACAAAATAAATAAATTTAAATCTACTTAATATACATATATATATATATATATATATATATATATATATACCATTGAAATTGATGGGATACGCATTGTACGAAACTAGTTTGAGCGATCCAACCATCAAACTTGTTTGTATATACTTCGAGATCGCATACGCCAAAAATTGCAAAAAACAAACATTTAGAGATCAAGTAACGGGACAAAACTTTGCGATTGTTATAAATGAAAAATCACGATTTAACAGTAGTTTTAACTCCGATTTTGATGATTTTTTTACAGCTACACTCCTTGATCCTATATGAATACAATGAACTAATTTGATCGTCAATTTAGAATATTTACACAAGTGGATACCACAAAATCTTTATGTTAAACCTAATGAAAGTATAAATAAACTCTAAGTGTTAGTAAATCTATCGTTTTGATGGGATACACATTCTACGAAACTAATTTCAACGATCCAACCGTCAAACTTATTTGTATATGCTTCAAGATCGCATACGCAAAAAATCGCAAAAAAAAACATTCAAAGGTCGAGTAACGGGACAAAATTTATCGATGGTTATAAACGAAAATTCACGATTTAACGGTAGTTTTAACTTTGATTTTGTTGATTTTTTATAGCTACACTCCTTCATTCTATATAAATACAATGAACTAATTCGATTGTCAATTTAAAATATTTACACTAGTGGATACCACAAAATCTTTATGTTATACTTAATGAAAGTACAAATAAACTCTAATTGTTTGTGAATCTATCGTTTTGATAGGATACGCATTCTACGAAGCTAATTTCAACCATCAAATTGTCAAACTTGTTTGTATATGCTTCGAGATCACATACGCAAAAAATTGCAAAAAAAAAAAACATTCAGAGGTCGAGTAACGGGATAAAACTTTTCAACGGTTATAAATGAAAAATCATGATTTAACGGTAGTTTTAACTCCGATTTTGATGATTTTTTACAACTACACTCCTGGATCTTATATGAATACATTGAACTAATTTGATAGTCAATTTAAAATATTTACACAAGTGGATACCACAAAATCTTATGTTATACTTAATGAAAGTACAAATAAACTCCAAGTGTTAGTGAATATATTGTTTTAATGGGATACGCATTGTATGAAACTAGTTTCAACGATCCAACCATCAAACTTGTTTGCATATGCTTCGAGATCGCATACGCCAAAAATTGCAAAAAACAAACATGCAGAGATCAAGTAATGCAATAAAACTTTTCGACGGATATAAACGAAAAATCACGATTTAACGGTAGTTTTAACTCCAATTTTGATAATTTTTTATAGCTACACTCTTTAAACATATATAAATGCAATGAACTAATTCGATCGTCAATTTAAAATATTTACACAAGTGGATACCACAAAAGAAAAAGGCAATGTAAGAACCCCAAAAGAAAAACAAAAGGAAAAAAAATTAAAAAATTAAAAAAAAAAAACTTTGCGCGACACAGTTGTCCCTACGTCGTGCAAAGGTTTTTTTTTTTTTTTTTTTTTTTTTTTTTTTTTTTTTTCTTCCTTATGAGTACAAAATAAATAAATTAAAATTCACTTAGTAAATATATATACCATTGAACGTTATGGGAAACGTATTGTACGAAACTAGTTTAAAAGATCCAACCGTCAAACTTGTTTGCATATACTTCGAGATTGCATACGCCAAAAATTGCAAAGAACAAACATGCAGAAATCAAGTAACAGGATAAAACTTTTCGACGGATATAAATGAAAATCCATGATTTAACGGTAGTTTTAACTCCAATTTTGATAATTTTTTACAGTTACACTCTTTAAACCTATATGAACACAATGAACTAATTCGATCGCCAATTTAAAACATTTACACAAGTGGATACCACAAAAGAAAAAGGAAATGCAAGAACCCCAAAAGAAAAGGAAAAGGAACCCAAAAAAAAAAAAAAAAAACAAAAAAAAAAACACTTTGCGCGACGTAGGGACAACTACGTCGTGCAAAACAGCTTTGCGCGACGCAGTTGTACCTGCGTCGCGCAAAGTTGGGGAAAAATGGTAAATCTTTCTTGGTTTGGCGCCAAAACTTTGCGCGACGAAGGCTGACGTCGCGCAAAGTGTCGTGGCGCAAAGGTCGTTTGCGTGACATTTTGTTTTTGTCGTCACGCAAACAGACTTTGTGCGACAAAATTTGATGCGTCACGCAAGTTTCGGTCGCGCAAACATGTTTTTCTACTAGTGTGTTCAGTGTGAGAGCTTAAATCTTCATCATCTTATGAGCTTCATCAACATCCTATCATTGCTCTAATCCCAATTTGAGCTTGGATTGATAATAGAACCATAATGAATACATTGTTTGATCAACGAAAGTCAAACCCAATCAAGTTCTAGATCTAACACTCCCGTTGAGGGGAGTTCTGTATTGAATATTATATATGCCTAGGTCAGTGTGTGTTCATCTAAATCCCTCACCCTTTAATGTAAAATACCGTTGCTATTTGGCTCCACATGCATAATACTTGCACACATACCACAATAGTGCATTCTCCCAACAAACAATTAATGTATCTTAATCGTATAATTTTCACCCAATGTATTAAATAAATGAATGTTTTATCATGAATATATTACTTAATGTATTAAATAAATGAATGTTTTATCATGAATATATTACTTAGTGCTCGCATTGTTGACTTGTTTCATGCATAAACGACTTCCTATTCGAATGATTTTTTGTATAGATGATCTTCAAGTTAAGATTAAAAATTAATGATTCTAATTATAAAATTCATATGGTGGAGATACATTATTCGCATGGGTTTGGATAAGTGCATTCCACTTGGTGTTCTTGCCAATAAAACAAAAATATATAAATATAAACTTGCACATGTTTTTATTTCATTGGCACGAGATACCACCGTAGTGGTGTACCATTGTCATATAAATTCTTCACCCCTTCTCCCCATAGGAAATACAAGTATTATCCTTACAACCATGTCTCTAATATAAGTGAGTTTCGCATTTATAAGTGAGGTCAAAATTATGCAATATAGTTAACAACACTTGCTAGTTAATATTGCAAACTTTTGAATACCTATTTGACCATAAAGTAATTGTATTTAGTGCTAGAAAACCATAAGAATTATATGAAACTCATTCGTATTATCTTCGTTTCTTAAAATTTTTGTTAGAGGTGAAAGAAAGTGAGTGAGACGAGGAAATTGAGTGTGGAAAATAGCTAGCACAGGATTCACTGGTGGAGCGTGGAAAATTATTTGACAATATGCAACCAAATTATGCTATTTATGTTTCAAAAGCAACATACAAAGGGTAGAAATGGATATGAAGAAAATAACTTCAGTACAACTTATATACCAATTTATACAAAATATTCTTCAACTACGTACCTCCAAATTAAACACATCTTTTTTACAAAGCAATAATTAGAACTATTATAATCTATTGAGAAGAGATTTGAAGTTGAGTACAAGCTAGAAGAACATGAAGGCATACTACTGTCTCTAATCAATTGATTTAACCCACAAGTCCTGCTCAACTTTAATTTAGTTAGAAGTGACCATCAGTGTTGGATCTACAGAGGATTGAGGTCAATTGACCCGTGGACGCTAGAAAATTTGTTGGCCAACTCCGCTAGCGAACCCGTTGAATGTTGGTCTTTGACCTCAGAATGCAATAAGTGTTCGACGAAATACCTCACTTAGAAATTATTGACAGGAGTACGCGCCATGCTTGGCAAGCTACGCACGCTACTCTTAGTAAGTCTTTCAGGTAGCACATCCATCATTTATCCCTCCTTCACTGTGGTTTCTCCCCTCCTTTTCTTATTGTCCATGTCTCCTATTAGGATAACTGTAAGTTTTATACAAGAACACTTTATGAGCTCAACAAACTAAAATTCTAGTGGTGCAAATCTCGCATTACAATGTCCGCTAGTTTTTTTGGGGTTGGAATTGGATTGTTTATCTGCAAAATGCAATGTTATCAAGAATACTTTTATATGTGAAAAGATCAAACCATAAACCACTCGATCAAATGATTGTCATTGCAATGTTTTCTTGAAATATCATTTTCGTCTATTTTATTTCCTATAGTGGAATGTCGTAATAATTTCTAATGCCTATTTCTTGCAAAAATGATCTTAAAAGCGATGAATTAAAGGATAGATGATGCCACTAGCATTATGAGTTAGTGGTATTTGTTTTCAATAGTAGGTGTGAAAGATCACAAGTTTCAACTCTAATAGATGGCTAGTTCAATACCTAATAAATACGGCTGATCGACACTTTATGGGGCGCCAAGTCCACCATCCCTTAGTTTAACATATTGTTGGTTTAAAAAGAAAAATAGATAGTTGCGACCGTTGAAATAAAACTTGGAGCAAGTTTCAGAAGATATCATTCAAGGTTGTTTGATGAATCCCTTGATAGCAGGGACCCTTTGATATAATTATATCAAGATCATATATGCATATAAATGTAAGGATGGAAGTTATGGTCCCTGGTGTTTGCCCTTGGTGAATAGAATAGTAGGGTTGTTGCGTTTGGTGGTGTTTTGATCATGATCTGAAGGAATGAACCAATTTCTCCAATTCAAATAGCTAACAATGGCAGGTCAACTACCCCCACCGCAAGTCCTACCAACACCAGTGCCTTGAAAAACAAAGCAAACCCAAAAACTTTTTTAATGAATTACTCTTAATTTCTTACCCCTTTGAAACATTCTAGATGGCTTTTCCTTTTTATAAAAACTATTTCCAGAGTGCATATATATATGTTGATTACTTGTTTTTCAAACCCCTCTGCTTATCAGTGCTGCTAAAATGGCAGCAACAGCAGCTAAGGAGAAAGACAAAGACGAAACGAAAGATGAAAAGAAAGTGAAGGAGAAAGATGACGGAGTAATCAATGCTGTTTACAAAGTTAACCTCCACTGCAAGCAGTGTGCACGTGATATTAAGAAGCCTCTTATGGCTACCCAAGGTATGTATAGAGCAGCATTCCTTGTGTTTTTTGGTCAAAAACATTCCTTGTGTTAATTCCTCACCATGCATGTCGTTTTCTCAATATATATGTGCCAATTGAATGTGAAATAAAAAAGCTTTTTAGCCAAAATGGTTATGAGATTTGCTTAACTCTTTACTTTGGTTCATGAGATTTGAAATCAATAAAAGTGGTCCATAAGATTGTCCATTATCAATCAATAAAAGTGATCCTTATTTAACATAATTTTTCAAATTTCATGGACCAAAGTGAGGAGTTATGCAAATCTCAAAGATCATTTTGGCAAAAGAGCCAGATAAAAACTTTTTTTTTTTTTACGGTAAAAATAAAAACAAAAACTTTATACGTAGTTTATACTTAGACTACCTCCGACCCTTGGATTCAAATCTAAAACTTTTAACCCAAAAAATTTAGGTTTTAACTCAGAAACAGTTTTTCTGCTCCAATCCTTCTAGGCTAAATTTTTAGCCCAAGATTATTAAAAAAGAATTTAGGATAATTTTTAACCTTTTTTTCAAAAAAAAAAAAAAAAAAATTATATAGACTATCCTAACTTAATTTTATAAACATTTTAACCTAAAAACATTTAGATTCCAATAAATGTTGAAAAACCATTAAACTGACTCTATGAAACTCATGGAACACCATGAAATAATATGAAACAGATAAAAGAATTTTTTTTTAATTGCTTTAGCCATTTGATTTGAATTTGGACCGTTAGGTACCATTGGATGTAATCATACTAGATCTTAGCCGTTAGATTCAAAAAATTTATAAATATAAAGATAAAAAAAAATACACATATATGGTGGGCCAACCCACTAACCCAGGGGTGTCCTGGCCTAAATTTACCCTAGAAAGGAGTATTAGATTAAAACTCATATTTATCCCAAAGGTTGGAGCTAGTGGGGATAGGTTTAGAACCTAAAATTTGAGTTTTACTCCAAAGGTTGGAGTAAGTCTTACTATGAAGAAATGAAAAATGTAGAGCATGTGGAGTTATGCATGTCCCCGGGATTGAAAAAATATACGATGTTTATATTGTCAAATCATGAATTTTTGTCATAATGTACAGTGTATATGCTTACAATGTGTAAAATAATTTTCTGTCTAGTAGTATATATAACTTAGACGATCATAATAACATTAGCACGTTACATGTGAGTGTGTTTCCTTGCGTTTATTTTCGTTTGTATAATATGGTCCATAGTTGAGGCACCTAATTAACGGAGCATTATGTAAACATGGATCACCAGGGGTTCACAATGTAGAGGCTGATATGGAGAAAGGTGAAATAAAGGTAAAAGGAGTTTTCGACCCAACAAAAATTCAGAAACGGCTGGAGAAACTTTCTAAGAAAAAGGTCGAGTTAATATCACCCAAACCTCAGATCAAGGAAAGCACAGTAACAGAGAAAAAAGTAGTGAAGGAAACCAAAGAGGTGGTGCTCACTCACCCATATACTTCAAATATTTTTTTGCTTAATATGATTAGCACTACTTAACAATCCAGGTAAATTATTGGATCGTCATCAATTATATTTCATTGATAGTCTATTTAATCAACAATCATGGCTGGTTCTTTTACTTAAAAGTTGTTAGAAATTTCCACTTTACTTTTATTTATTGTTTAATCAGTATACTAGTATTGACAAGTGCCAAAGTTAGATATACTAGATGCATCGTTGGTGATATTTTGAGTGCTTAAGTTGCTAATCAATTCTTAGGTGTGTATAAAATCCCACACGGAAATGACTCTGAGACCCTCACATAGTAGTTTAACAAACTGTTGACCGCTCACCAATTGCCAATTTGTTTTGAGTTAGATACTCTAAATATGTTATAATTTTGAGCAGTTAGACATAGTTACACGTCATATAATATGTGTGTGAGAAGAAACCTTTCATATAACAGTTTACACGTGGATATAAGCCCTATTTTTTAAATTTTTAATAAAGCTATAATCAAATGATTGCACTAGAATAACCAATTCTGTTCTTTTATTCCGAAGCCAATTTCACGGACAATAGTGGTGAAGGTTCACATGCATTGCGACAAATGTGAGCAAGATTTGAAGAAGAAGTTAATAAAGAACAAAGGTATAATTTCTAAACTTTCTTGTTTGTATGTATAATTTAGGGGTTTTCTAAAGAAGAAAATATATGTCAATGATGTTTGTAGGTATTCACAATGTAAAAACTGACATGAAAGCACAAACTCTAACAGTGGAAGGAACAATCGAGCCTGAAAAACTAATCTCGTATTTGCGAAAAAAGGTGCACAAACATGCAGAACTTGTGCCCTCGAAACCACAGAAAAAGGAAGAAACAAAAGAGAAGGAGAAGAGTTCCCCAAAACCACCAGAGGAGAAGGAAAAGAAAGAGAAAAAGGAGGATAAGCAAGAGAAAAAGGAGGATAAGCAAGAGAAAAAGGAAGAGAAAAAGGAAGAAACAAAAGAGAAGGAGAAGAGTTCCCAAAAACCACCAGAGAAGGAGGATAAGCAAGAGAAAAAGGAGGATAAGAAAGACGGTACTGAGAAATCTACTGAATCAGTTTCCAAGGTTATAGAAGTTAAGGAACACGTAAATGTGGTGGAGGTTAAAACTAAAGAGGGCAATACTCCATATTTCATTCACTATGTTTATGCTCCACAAACGTTTAGCGATGAAAATCCAAATGCTTGTTTTATAATGTAAATAGGTGAGGGTAGAGTACATATATACCTCACTCCGTATTTATTTGGACTAATTTCTTTCTATTTGTCTGCTTGTATGAAGATATATGATGCTTATAATATAGACTCAATATAGACCATGGATATTAGGTATATTCTTAATTCCTTGAATATATGGCTCAATTTCTCAATCTGAAAATATAACTTTTTTCTTTTACAGTATAATTCTAGTAAGCAAACATTATCCCCCTGATGTATGTAATTTCGGTTGTGGTCCTGTTTCAAAATTGCATTTGTTAGTTCTCAAGTTACTTAAACTCTTTACCATCACAAAGATGAGGCTGAAGTTTCAGTTTCAAATTTAATCATTATTGTAGGAATGATCGGTGGAAGTTCCCTTAAGTCCTAAACCCTAAGTCTCACGCTGGAAATCTTTGCAAAAGATTTCAACTTAAGTGGTTTCACTTCTAATTGCATGGCAAGTCTTCTATATGAAAGCCCAATTTTGTTGGACTCGATACATAGGTCATTTGATTAAGTCAAGAACAATATCAATATTGACTAGTAGTGAGCCGTGGCATCTCTGAAACTCTAAACAATAAGCAACACAACATAAAATGCAAATAATTCATATGTATCTGCATGCATTCCAGCCACGTCTTGCACATCTAAATCTCAAGGGTATATACATTACTGACTATACTTTATACATAAATTGCTTGCCTTCTTTTCCAAACACCTATTTATCATCACCTCTTAGTTAAAAGACTATAAACTGCATACCACAAAACTACCGCAGAGAAATAACTGTTCATAGTAACCATATTAATTTCTGGTAATGAGATACAAAATGCCCTGACGGAATTTTTTTTAGGGGTGAAAACATGATATGAAATCAAGTGCCCTAAATCATAACATAAAATAAACCTGAATTATAAACTAGTCTTATCTATTAAGCCTCAGGAATTAATAGGTAGTTTTGGTTAGTTTATCGCAGCCTTACCCTCCTTCGGAAGTTCATGCTACTGCGAGGTTCACGCTTGGTACAGCTGACTTTGTGCCTTGGGTTGAAGAGGAGGCTAAAAGGCCAATTCTTAACATTAAATTCATTGGTTTGATTTCCTTTCGCTGTTGTTTGACTAGTAAAGTGCGTTCTCTTTAACAAGGTCACACTTGTTTACAACCCTTCCCTATGTATTCGTTATTATGAATGACTCAAATTTAATCTCGCAATAAGAAAAAGGAATTCAGGTATCTTTCCTTTTTCTTCTTGTTCAAGAATATTATCATAACAAGCATTTCCTAGTCCTTCATGTCTAAGTTTCTGAAATATTAATTTCTAAAAGAAAAGTACTCCTAGAATATGTACGAACGATATAAAACTGAGGAATAATCCATAAATGAAAGAACCTTTGAGATAATCATCAGTACAACTAAGTAATATATTTTAAGAAATGAGAGAAAAACTGAGAACTAAAATATATTCAGTGCAAGAGACTAGCTAGGACGAGTTGGTTAGAAAATTGATTATCTGGTTATGTGGGTGAAGTGGTCAGATCATGTGAGAGCTTTCTTTTAGTAGGTTTTGGTTGTTTCTTATCTTTCTTTGTTTTGGTGGAAGATCGGACAGATATATTGGGGGCCGGGGAGGGGGAGAGAGAGAGATAGAGAGAGAGAGAGAGAGAGAGAGAGAGAGATCTAATTATATAAATTCATGTTTATGATATTAGTTTCACATGACCAAATTAATATCATATAATTGTAGAGGCTACGAGTGGAAAGCATGATTTTTATAGGTATATACAAGCATCCCACACATGGAAAAGGCAAAAATTAATCATCGTTTTCATGAAAAATCACCAAGGATTAATTAGTAGAAAATATTTTACCTGATTAATCAATATAGTTGATAGCACGATCTTTATTCATCCTACGGATTAAACAATATATAATTATTGAAGCTTATGTTAAGAGGTTGTGATACTTATCACAAAATTATTTATCAGTAATATCAGTTCTGACAATTATTATATCCAATCCAAAGCTAAAATATTCTCCGAAACCATTTCTAATTAAGAAAAGGGAGTTCCAAAATCCAATTTCCATCAACATTCCATGGATACATTAAAAAGCAATACAAATTAGGAACCAAAATGAAGTTACGAGAAGATAGACGAAAGAAATTAAGCAAGAAAAATAATTGTACAAGGCTAGGGAATGGGGGTGATGATATTAATATAAAGATCGATTCTCTGACCTTGGTTGACCTGACCTATAGCTAGCAAAAACTATCAATAAGGCGGCCGCCCAGCAGAGTTTCCTCCCCAATTATCGACCTGCAGCTGATGAGGCATGTTATTCAGCGGCAGGTTAAAGAAGGGAAGCCCCGAAGACGGATCTGGAAAGGGGTTGCTTACTCCTACGCCACCGCTGCCATCACCACCGCCTCCGCCACCTGAGGACTGTGGCACAGGCTGCTGCATCTGCAGCTGCTCCTCTTCCTCCAAGGGCAATCTCTCATAAGCCACGTTGGTAAACGATGAGGCTATGACAATAACAGGTCCAGATGCTATTAGTGATCCCACAACATTTCCACCCACAACCTGGCCTTGACCACCAGCTAAAAATATTGTGAGGCTGGTGGCCCCAGGAGGTGCAGGCGGCGGCAGAAATGAACCTGTTAATGACAGAATCTCAAATCTGCCGTGCAGTGTGAGAACTGCGCCAGCCGCTGACGGTTGACGCAAGCTCACGTTGGTCACCATACCACTCCCACTCAAAACACAAATCCCTCGCTGCCTTTTCCTCGCATAAGTGCCGACGGAATCAAACACATCACAGCCACTGCTGACCTCCAAAATATGTGCTCTTAGGGTGTTTGCGCTCTCACGAGTTATGATCACTGGGGGTTTGGGCTTGTTTCTAGACCCTGGGGGCCGACCTCTGGAGCGTCGGCCCCCTGAATCACCCGAACCAGGATTTGGGGTCACCAGGTCAAACCCTTGATGAGGATTGTCATTATCAACATCATTTTGGTGGTGGTCAGAGGAGAAAAGATTGTTGCGGTTGGGGGTGGTGTGGTCATCTTCGGAGTCCGGCGGTCTTTGGAGGTGGAGATCAGGGAGTTGGAGCTGCTGATGAACAAACCGAGATGCTGAACCCAAGTCTAAGCCAGCCATACACAGAGAGCTAAAGAGAACAGAAAACAAGAAAAATATAGTAAAATATATGCATAAATTTTAATATAGCAAGGTTCAATATTTTATGGGTTTTGGAGAAAGGAGAGCCCCATAATTTCAAACCCTAGAACGAATAGAAAACAAAGGGGATCAAGTGCAGAGAAAGGGAAGGGTACGAGTTGAGGAGAGAGAGGTGCAAGGAGGAGGAGAGATCGAGATATCATAAAGTGGCAAACGCAGCCATTCTCAACTTCTAAATTATAAATATAAAACGTATATGCTTATAAAATAGCGGAGATAAAACAATTCGCTTCTTTAGTAACTTTTACTTTTTTGAATGTGGGAATTGAATTTTCTATGTTAACACTTAGTGTGCTTGAAACTGAATACTCGATCAAAGATAATGTAAAGAGGAACAATATTTTATGACTGTATATATTAGTTGATTAGTTATTACATGATTAAGAGAAATGTTAAGGAGACTCTCTCAAAGTTGAATCCTTCATGAACTTTTTGCTACCTCATAATTTAAGGTTAATTCTCATGTCAACATTATAAAACATTATGCCAAAAACATAAGGTAACATATAGTATATATGAAGAGTCTCATTTTTGAGAGAGTCTCCTTAGCGCATCTCTCCATAATCAATTATCATACATGTAAGAACTGTGTTATCAACAATATTCTATTTAAACTAATCTTAAATACATTGATGAGAGAGAATTCAAACTCCAATGAGATCAATTAGCAAATGACACTTTATTATAATGAAGGAAAGCAATCATGTTTATACACTCTTATGTGGATTCGATTTCCCACCGATTTCCCTCCCCCCAAACTAATTACCTAACCGATTAATGATATCACTCTACTCAAATGGGATCAATTAGCCCATGTAACCATACCCACGTCTACATATATATATATATATATATATATATATATATATTAAATTAATGTGCTTAAAAAATCACGTTCAGTGTGATCATGGCAACAATATGTAAATTTGATACGTATTATTTTGCATCAATTATGATGATAAATTTTAACGAAAGTAAATAGTTCAAAAAACTTCTCCATTTCTTCAAAGTATTCTTTAGAGCAAAAAAGACACCTTAGCCACCAAGGGGAGGAGGAGCAAAAAGAATCCTCCTCCCCATTCCATACTTTCTCCACCTCCTATAAGTTAGTCTTTCGTGATGATTCCGTCTGAGTTATACTCAGGTTTTAGAATGTACTCTATCATAATTTCGAATGTGCTCCTTATTCAATGATCAATCCAATCACTCTCTCAAAAACTTATAAAGAGAAAATTGTAGAGGGAAATGAGGAGAGAGTAGATAAAGGAAATGTAAAGTGTTTTCCAAACTTGTGTATATTTCATCTTTGATAAATTAAGCACCTATTTATAAGCTTATAATGATGAGGTTAACCCATAAGTTACAAACTACTAATACACTCTAATTAGAGCATGCTCTACTAAACATTAAGATAGGAGAGGTTGTGGACATTATGGTGGTCATCCACATTCCATACATTTATATAACACTCTCAAATTATTGTTTTCTCTACATTATAACTAGTTTTGGAGGAGTTTGTTGCTATCTACATTAGGTATTTTTTGCCATCTTCACCTTTATTCGCTAGCTGCTACTATGCGTAAAATATACGTTAGAGACCATGTTTTCCTCAAATGTTGATCCACCCATTATTCCACAATGATTTCCGTGAGTTGAGTTGTATTGTTTAGGCTTGTGGGTTTGGCTTAATTTGGTGAGTTGTGTAGTATTGTTGACATGGTTGATGTAACTTTGATATTTTCTTAATGAAATTAATTTTTTTTTTTTGGGTCAAAAAATTAATTTCTTTTGTTTAATTGATAAAAAAATAAAAAATAAAACAGAAATAAAATAATTGTAGCCGTTTTTTTTATCATGTTGTAATGAATTGTTAAATTTAAAAAAAAGCCTAGTGATATTTTTTTTTTCCCAATATTAAAAGTAAGTTTCAGCTCCAATTCTGTACTCCCCATTGATTAGCAGGAAAAAGAAAACTGTTACATAATTTTGTTCATAAAATATGTCACAAAATGATGTTGGATCGACTTATGTCGCTTTCTTTTAAATATTACTCAATATTTACTTGAGATTATACAATTTAATTAAGTACTACCTTTCTGAAAAAGAAAAAAAAAGTTTGGCCAAACCTTTCTAACAAGTTTCTTTGAATGAATGTTTTTATTTAATCAAATATTTGTTTAAATAGCTTCATGTATTTAAAAAAAAAAAATCGCATCAATATTTTTGTTGGGCATCTAAGTACTTAGTATTGAAACAAGATCGGCATTTAACAAATGACAGATTCAAATGGTTCATCACAAGGAAAGTTTTGAATCAACATTGTAAAAGTTAAAAACTTGAGAATTGTGGATCATGATGAATTGTTTATATATATATATATATGTGTGTGTGTGTGTGTGTGTGTGTGTGTCTTTCTTGTTTGGGAGTTTGTTATTTATTCGTCTATAATTGTATACAAAAGAGCAATGGCTAATCAAATATTTTTGGGAACTTTAATGAGAAAGTTTTGAGCATAATTTATTTTAATAAAAAATCATGCTATAACTTTATTTAATGAAAAAAACTTAAATTTTAATAAAAACGACAAAAGAACTTAAATTTTAATGAAAAAGACATAATTTGAATATTAAAAGAAAAAACTGATGCACGGGAACCGCGTGTCCTCACACATATTATTTATGAACTTAACTTACTACACTGTTTATGAAACTTACTACATCGTTTATGAAAATTAATGGTACCACACTGTTTATAAAACTTAACGGTACTACACTGTTTATAAAACTTAATGGTACTATACTGTTTATGAAACTTAATGGTACTACATTGTTTATGAAACTTAACGGTACTACACTGTTAATAAAATTTACAACACTGTTTATGAAGCTTAATGGTGCTACACTGTTTATGAAACTTAACGATGCTACACTGTTTATGAAACTTAACGGTACTACACTATTTATGAAATTTAATGGTACTATACTGTGTATATATGTATATTATTTCTTTTGCCTTAAGTAGGTAGGTACAAGTGAAATCTACATTATCACTTTTATATATATTATTTATTATATACATGAAAATATACCTTACGAGATTATAGTACCAGACGTGTGTTTGTGTTATCTTACTTTGTCAAATGCCTAAAAATGGGTATCATCATTGTTACAGTTAGCTAATTCATACATAATATAATATATATATATATATATATATATATATATATATATATATATATATATGTGTGTGTGTGTGTGTGTTCATGTACTTTTTCTTATTTAATTATATTTTTTTTTTTGGGGGGGGGGGGGGGGGTTAGGGTAAGCGCTGGGCACGCATGTATATATTTTAGGTTTTTTTTTGTTCTTATCATTAAATAAAGTTATTAGATGATTTTTTGTTAAAATGCAAAGTTTTGAAGTATTTTTCATAAATTTTCTTAATATTTTTAGGCCTGGCAATGATGCAGCACAAGAAGAAACACACTACCAGAAAATATGGCTTGCTCTACAAAATTTTACCCGACAAAATTCTACAAAACTTCTGTCAAACTACCCCTGCTATTTGCTTCAATTATGGAGGTCTTGGGAGTAGTGTTGGTGGTAAAAATCAAAGGAGTAAGTGTGATAAGATGAAGGAGAGTGGTAGCCAATTGTGGGACGCGCATCTATAAGATTTGTAACGGTAACATTAGAACTAGTAGTTGGAAAGGATATAAACACCCCTTCTTACTCCATTTTGTAGCTCAATTCAACCGTCAAACATGTTTGCATATACTTCAAGATCTCCTAGGCCAAAAATCACCTAAACAAAATGTCTGGTAAAGGGAAAAAAATCATTTGACGGTTATAAATGAAAAATCATGATTTAACAGTTGTTTTATAACTCCAATTTTGTTGATTTTTTACAAATAAAATCCTCAAACCTAGAAGAATACAATTAACGAACCCGATGGTCAATTTAAAATATTTATACTTGTGGATACAGCAAAAACTTACATTCTACTTAATGGAAGTATAGAATAATAAACTCTAAGTGTTTTGGAATCCATTCGTTTGATGGGACACACATTCTATGAAACTAGTTTTTATGATCCAACCGTCAATCATGTTTGCAAATACTTCGAGATCTCCTAAGCCAAAAATCACCCAAAAGAACGCTCGGAGATTAGGTAATGGGACAAAATCATCTGACGGTTAGAAACGAAAAATCATAATTTAACGGTCAAACTCTGATTTTGTTGATTTTCTACAAATACACTCTTCAACCTAGAAGAATACGATAAACAAACCCGATCATCAATTTAAAGTATATACACTAGTGGATACAACAAAAGCTTACATTCTACTTAATGAAGGGATAAAATAAAGTGATTAATAAAAGTCGACAGAAATATAGATCAAGACCTCTCCCTCTCTCTCAATATCTCTTGCTTACGAGATCTAACATAGGTAGACACAATGTAGTATTTTCACACGGCAGAACAGTGAATATGGGATCAATTAGCACCCTAGTCAATCTATGATCTTATTTTTCAGATATTGCATTACAAATTGTAATGTAAATCCTCAGAATGTTTTCATTCGTGTGTAAGTAGACATACTATCGAAGATAACAAAATACTCAATAGAAATTCTGGATTTTTTTTTTCTTCTTTCCTCTCATAATTTGGATCTATCTATAACAAGAAAGACAATTAGAAGTACCCTTCATCTCATCCTGATCATTCATGTCCTAGTTCATCTCATTCTTTCCTTAAAATTTGGCCCCCTCTTTTGTATCTTTTAATTGAATATATATTTGGAGTTTATCATCCATGTGCAAGGCTAGTGTGTTATAACAGGCTTGTTAGAAATTAAAAACTCATATTCATATGCCTAGGAAGAAGCATGCATTGAGTTAAACCTTGAGATGTGTATTTAATTGTATTAGGAAATATGTAGATAATCAAATATTGTTTTAAGGTGCTGCGCTAGAATTTTTTTTTTTTTTAATTTTTTTATATTTGTGTTATGTTGGATAAAGTTTCAATATTGTACATGTAATTTTGCTGTTGTGTATGGCTTGGTGCTGGCTACTTATAAAGTGTCTGTCACATCGCAACCCATTTTATATGCCATTCATTTGTGGTGCACTAGTGGTCATGATGGATTCAAAGAATCGAAGAATCTCATGGGTACCTGAAAATTTCAACTCGACAAAGATATGCCTAATTTAAGGGTAATAATAACTAATACAGAATGGTATGGACTTTATCCATGGCTAATTCAATTTCAATAGTCATTTAGCCATAACACAATGAAATGCCTCGTTTGATACAAATGATTGGACTGGAATATTAATCTTTTAAAGTTAAGGTATTTTAAAGGTATAGAAGAATAATTTTTCATTTTGAGAGAATTGAAAGAGGATCAGACATGAAACAAAACTTCTCTTCTAATCCAATTACATTTTGAAGAGAGTTGGAATGTAATCCTCTAATGATGAAAAACTTCGAAGATCATGCAATAAAGCATCACTTGAATTGGCTGCATATGTTTCTAGGGTGAATGGTCTGTTCTAAAAAAAAAAAAAAACAAAAAAAAAAAGGATGCCTGTTCTATATTCAGCGTCAGAGACTCACAGGGGGTTCTGAGGTTCCCAAATTTTTTTGATCCTCCAATATATTACATATAAGTATAAATTTTGTTAATAAATAAATTTTAACTGACAAGAAAAATTATCATCATATGATTTTATTTATATTACAATTGATTAAGTGGAGCTTATATTTAATATATTAACTTTCCACTTTTCTCTAGCCCCAAAAAAAAAAAAAAAAAATTACATGTGTATTACTTTATTGCACTTTTCTTTAGTAATAAAATCCTAACTCGTGTATTACTTTTTCCACAAGCACAAGCATATTTCCATATCTCTCTTTTAGTCATGCTCTATTCTTTCATGCATGAACTCTAAATCATGATTTCATGGCAATTGACAATTATTCAATTAATAAGAATGAGATGATGATTTCAATTAAGTTTGAATATTGATGTTGATTATAATCAACAAAATTATCATTTTATAAATAAGAAGGACCTTTTAATTAAGATTGCATAAGACTTCTAAATTATCAGAGACAACCTATTCAGCATTAATACAAAATGACACGACAAGAAAATGACATATACTAACTAAAATTTCTTTTGTTCAATTATCTAATCCAAATGATCAACATCACCGTCGCTGAAATAGTGCATGAAAGGAGTGAAGGGAGCTTTTATTTTATTTTTTATTTCGTTGAACTTTCAGAATATAAAAGTATTGAAGAAATAAGACTAAAGCATGTATTATAGAATTGGCAGCTGATGTGTTCGGTCAGAGAAAACCTGAGAGCAAATAAAAGATAATACTTGCATTTCATGGGAATGCATATATCTCAATTTTTTTATGAATAACGTATTTTCAATGTATAAGTTTTATAATTAGAATCGCTCAGTTTTTTATTTTTCATTTGAAATTAACTCTACAAAAAATTAATTTGAATATGAATTATTTATGTATCCAAATATATGTAATAAATGAACGACATGAGTTTCAAGTAATATATTTATGATGAACTAACAACTAAATAATCTCTTATTTAAATGATATATTGTGTCTTACTCTTGAGAATATACAAATATTATCCTCAACAAAATTAACTTCTTTTTTTTTTTTCTGGTAAAAAATAAATAAAATTATCATTTGAAACCAAGATTTTTGCAAGTGCTTCCCATGAATTTCGGGCTACAAGGCCTACATGTTCCAAAAGCTTTCATAAAAGTTATGCATTTGGCACTAAAAAGAAAAGCACACATAAAACGCAGTGAGTAGAACACTGACAATCAATAAATAATTACATAAGAAAAAGAATAATAATTTTGTTGTATGTTTGTTTGGTTTTGGTTAGTAATAATTTTGTTGTATGAACGATGGGGTTGCCCTACAGGACGAAACCCCTACCTTGTATTTTGCTCTTCCAGTCCCATTCATTCTTGGATGCGAGATTTGACCAATCCTCGTATATCATTTCTGTCCACATCATTTTCACCATCATTCTTTCTTTCACTCCCCAATTCACAAGGTCATCTTTGTTTATTTGTCGATGAGCTTGACCATACAATACACACATACATACATACATATCAACGTGTAAGAATGTCTAAGGACAGTTTTGTGGATGTTAACAATTAGTATTATTCAAAGATTTCATGCTTCATATGGAAGGCAAATGTTATTATCAAAGTAAGATAATTAAGTCACTAACTATGAGCTCCCATTTACCAAACAAATCCGACCTAAAGCTAACTTTGCACATTGAATACCAAAATGACCGATCAACCCTCAATTAAGATGGCTAATCGGTTTGGGAGACGCATGCAAAGGTAAGATTTTCCATTTTCATGAAAGCAAACAATTTTGTTGAGAGAAATCCATATTCTCGTCTCATGTTCTTGTATGTTATTAGTGAGTGTTAATGACCACAACACTATGGTTTTCAGTTATTCAGTATAAATTATAATCACATTGTACCAAAAAATTATAATAATCATCCATTTAAGTAAATGGTCATGTGTTTTAGGTGTGAAATGAAAATATAGGCTCTTGTATGTTTGATCGACGTTTCCAAGTATGTTGACTTGTATTAGTTATATAGACTTGGCTCATTTACTAAAATTAAAAGTTTATTCAAGAAGTGAAATTAATAACTGATGCGCTCCAAATCACCTTTTTTTTTTTTTTTTTTTTTTTAACAAACAATATTATTTACACTAAGGGAAAGGGTTAGGTTTCGCCTCACAATGGGCTAGCAATAATGTGGTTCAAATTTGTTTTTGGAAAGAATCAGATCTAAGACCTCTCACTTGCAAGTGAAGAGGAATACCACTTGACCATAGTACTAAGTGATGCTCCAAAAACCTCTTAACTATAATTATATAAGATTTGCTCATTATTCACTTGACATAGTTTCATAATTTTAATTGAATTATTAGTCCTATGGTGATAGGAAAGTCGGAAAGTAGACCTTGTGATAAAAAAAAATTAGGATTTAAATCAATGTGGCAAAGTGAGAGGTACTACGGTTTGGTGGTATTTCTCTTTACTTGGAAGTGAGAGGTTTTAGGTTTGAATATCGTGAATGGCGAATTCGATACCAAATTAGGCTTTGCCGAACTCCGCCTCGCCTTATTATAAAAATATCAATGTACTAAAAAAAAATAAATAAATAAATAAAAACCAATGTGCAGAAGTTTCTTAGGTTAAATTCAAAATTAAAAGTTTCGTCAACTCTCCGTTAATTATTAGTATGTAGGCCACACATGTGAGGCTCGCTTGTTAACAATTAACAGAGAGTTGACACAACTTTGAATTTTGAGTCTAAATCCTAACAAGCTTCACTACAAGAGTTTAAATCCTAACCTTTTTACGACATGAACTACTTTTCGACTATCTTATCACTACAAGGACTATTTAATCTAATTAATCCTAATAATATTTGTCCATCTTTGACTGTTTCAAAATATTATCAAGCACTTAGCATCTTTTAACAGTTGTTTAAGGGCAAGTGCTCCTTATGGAACCTAATGACATGCATTCTGTCGTCTTTAGGATTAAAATATTGACAACTTTCATTGATTATCTCAACAACGACAATATCATCGACCAATCAAAACGCGTCTACGGACACAAGAAAACTAATTAACAGTACCCTAATGTCTCATCAAATCCGGGGTCCCCACCACGTTGCGATTAAGACTATTATATTTGCAACCTAATCTTGTCATATGAAATACATAATGTTGTGGGATTGTCAGTTAGATCATACTTGGAAGGCAATTAGATCATGTCTCCACCTAAATTTTGTGCGCATTTTAAGCAAGTCCAAGGTTTAATTTTTAAAGCAATAACACTCGGGATAATGACTTTTAGGTTTAGCCAAAGTTGTTCAGAATAATGTGGGCTTTTGAGCCTAAATGATCCCTAAGATTTGCATAACATATAACTTTGGTCTCTGAGATTTAAAATCCATAGAAATGGTCCCTAAGATTATCCACCATCCATAATTTTGGTCATTCCGTTAAAACGCTTCGTTAAGCTGAGGGTATTTTGTAAAATCAGCCCACGACACCTCCATCAACCCTTCATTCCCCAAAACCACATCCCCCACCAAATCAATAATGAGCTCAATCTTTGGCCTCGGAATCAAAACCCCTTCTTCAACACACAACATCAAGTCCCTCCAATGCTCGCACCCGACAACATACTGAAAGGGCCTCCTTTCCTCAACCATCTGCTTCCACAACATATAAAACTCCTCAATTTCCACCCTTAGCCTAACGTTTCCGTTGTTGTTATCGACGTTTTTGGGTTCTTCGATTGAGTCCTCCATGAGCCATTTGAGCTTTATGCGCAAAAGGTTCGAGTCCAGCATTACTCTCTACTACTGATAATTCCCCAAAATAATGGCAGGTCCACCATTACTCTCTGGACCAATAACCCCATCACTAATAATCGTCAAGCATGCAACCCCCGAGCTCAAAACCAGCGAAAAGTAATTCGTCAATGGCAGCTTCATCTTAGCACCCCATTTGAATTGGAAAACCAATTCCAGAAACTTCAATTTTTCCTCTTTTGAAATATCAAAACAAGGTCTCAATCCTGTTTTGGTTTCCAAGTCCTTTGCTCTCGTGTAATTTGCCATCTGCAACTCAAACCCTTGCGCCATGGCTTCGAAAATCAGCTTCTCCATGAATGTGATGGTCGATCCAAAATCCACGATCGTCTCGCCATTGCTGTCGGCTCCGAGGACGAGAAACTTGTACGGAATCTTCATGTGCTTCTTGCCCATCATGATTTTTCTAAGCATTATGTAGTAGTACTCACGAAATGCAGAGTTTGGAGGACCTGAGTTTTTCTAAAACGGTGTGCAAATCGAGCTTTGAGCTTTCGTTTCATTTCTTCCGGTCGAAGAAATAAAGGGTTCATCGGTGCTGTTGTTACCTGTGTACAGAACAAGGTCGCTGCTTTGTGGGATATCATCGAATTTATGGGAGACTAAGCAGTAAGAGAATTTGGAGAGCTTCATTTGGGACGGCAGCGATTCCAATCTGCGGTAGAATCCGATAATTCCGGTGGGCTGCTTGATGGAGAAGAACGAGCAACCGACGAGAAAATCAAGGACAATTTTCTTGAGAAATTTTAGGGACTCGGAAAGTAAAATCCCAATTGTTATAAGAGAAATGAGAGAAAAATGGTGAAAAAGAAAGTTTTACAAAAATACCCTTAATTTAACGGAGCTTTTTAATTGAATGACCAAAATTATGGATGGTGGACAATCTCAGGGACCATTTCTACTGATTTTAAATCTCAGGGACCAAAGTTATGTGTTATACAAATCTTAAGGACCATTTTGGCTAAAAAGCCAAATAATATGTTTCTCTTCAATCGGTCTGAGCAGGAGAGGATGTTTGTTGATTCAAATCAATGACCGCGCCTTAATTCAACTCCGTTAACCCACTATTTGTCCATGCATTGCAATTCCCTTTTGTCTTGTAGTCTTTTGAATTTTACAAAGTCTTCTCATTTCAAAGATGAACAATCTTCAAGGATGAAAAATCTCACAACATGTGAAACTTGTCTTGTATGCCATTTACTACATATCTTAATAAAAATACTTCAGAAAACTTATGATATGTTTAAAAGTGTTTTTAAGCCACTTAGTATTATGATCTAGTGATATTTCTCTTCACTTGTAAGTGAGAGGTGTAGGTTCGATTCTTACCAAAGGAGAATTTGAATCACATTATTGCTAGTCTATTGTGAGGCTTAGTCCACTCTCCACACCCTCACTATAGATCATATCATTTGTTAAAAATATATATATATATATATATATATATATATATAAATATACCAAATGGGGCGGAACTAACAACAGCAGGCGACAAAGCCATCCATAGAATTTAAAGTGCGGAAGTAAAACATATAAAAACAGAGTAGCATATCAATATATTGAATTAAAAAGAACTCAGGTTGATTGAAAAGAAACATCCATGGATGACTGATAATAACATGAAAAGAAAGAATTAAATTAATCATAGAAGATAATTCCATGAAAATAATGAATTAAATGTAATGATGCAAATATATTTTGAAAATAAATTTTATTGAAAACTTACTGCAATGCAGATTACAAACAGATGTTGCCTAATAGCAGATGAAACAAGTAAACCAGGTGGAGCTCGCAGGCATCCTGAATAATATAGGTATTACAAGTGTTTGGAAAATAATCTCTGTCCTTTGTGGATGAGCAGAGAGATGATATTGAACTGAGCTATTGAGTTCTAAAAAACTGTGTCCCTCTTCTGAAGATGAGTCCTTCTTATATAGAGCGAGGAGACTGAATGAGGCTTGCAAAATAGATCCGGGAATCCCGCTGTCCTCTGAAGAAGGCTGGCAAAGCTGTGTAATCACGTTGTTTCTTCTTCAAAAGCTGAATGAATAGTGAAGATGCTTTGTTTCTTTTACAAAAGTTAAATGAATAGTGACTTTTTTGTTTTCACTGTTGATGATGCCTTTACTGTGGAATCACGTTGTTACTTTTACAAAACAGTGATTTTTTTGTTTTTCACTGTTGAAGAATAGTGCCTTGTCTTGCGGAAGAAATGATAGCAGCTACTGCTGATGATGTTGTTTGGCTGACACAATCACATGGGCAGATAATGCAGTTCAAAAATCAAACGGATCTTGTGCGTCTTGAAGGTCCACTTGATCAGCCCAATTGGTGGGAGGCTGAGACCCTGCATCAGAAGCGTCAGAGTCCGAGTCGGAACCTTTCTTTTTCTGGAGCATTGCTGCTTCGGCCATGAGCTGTTGGGCCAAGTCCAGAAGCTGGGTAGTCTTTGAAGATTTTTCTTTCTTCGAGCTAGAGGATTTGGCTGACTTGGTTTTTCCTTTGAGGGAGGAGGATGGACTAATGTCTGATAGAGATTGAACTGGTTCTTGAGCTTTCGGGAGTTCAGGAAATTGCTGAGTATCTGGCAAGGCCTGTGAAGAAGATGCAGCAATTGCTGGGGTTGAACTCTGGGGAAATTCTGCTCGAACTAGATCAATAATCTCTACCAAGGTTTTTGGCCAAAAAATTACTTTTGAATTTTGCATGGAAACAGATCTTAAAAGGTTAAAACAACTTCAAAAAGATAATGTTTCAAAAACCCTCAACCAGATTACTGCAAAATCCCAGCAAATTGCATTTTTACAAGACGAAATTAGACACAAAAGAATTGAAGAACAGCTCACAAATAAAGTTTTATTAGATTCTATTTCCCAGTTTTCTAATAAGCTTACTAAAGAAAGCTGTTCAGATCTCCCCAATGCTTTTTGGCATAGAAAACAACATATTGTTAAATTACCTTATATTAAAGATTTTGTTGAATCAAAAATCCCCACAAAAGCACGACCAATTCAAATGAACCAAGAAGTTTTAGAGTTTTGTAAAACCGAAATTAATCAACTTTTGGAAAAATGAATTATCCGTAAAAGCAAATCTCCATGGTCTTGCCCTGCTTTTTTATGTCCAGAAAAATGCAGAATTAGAACGCGGCGTTCCACGATTAGTTATTAACTACAAACCTTTGAATGATGTTTTAGAATGGATCCGATATCCAATTCCTAACAAAAGAGATTTGATAAAGAGACTTTCCCAAGCAACTGTTTTTTCCAAATTTGATATGAAATCAGGCTTTTGGCAAATCCAAATTCATGAATCTGACAAGTACAAGACTGCTTTTGTAACTCTTTTCGGACACTATGAGTGGAATGTAATGCCCTTCGGCTTGAAAAACGCACCAAGTGAATTTCAAAATATCATGAATGAGATTTTTAATCAATACAGCCATTTTTCGATTGTTTATATTGATGATGTTTTAATTTTCTCAAAATCAATAGATGAGCATTGGAAGCATTTGCTAGGATCATTAGGTCTAATGGGTTAGTTGTTTCGGCATCTAAGATTAAGTTATTTCAAACCAAAGTCAGATTTTTAGGTTACCATATCTACAGGTCTACCATTCAACCAATTGATCGAGTCATCCAGTTTGCTGATAAATTTCCAGATCAAATTATTGATAAAACCCAGCTTCAGCGATTCCTTGGATCTCTCAATTATGTTTCATAATTTTATCCTTATCTTCGTCAACAATGCAAACCCTTGTTTGATCGTCTCAAAGAAAATCCTCCATCATGGTCACAAAATCATACTTCCATTGTCAAACAGATCAAAAATCATGTCAAGACTTTGCCTTGCCTAGGCATTCCAACTCCCGACTCTCTCAAAATAGTCGAAACCGACGCTTCCGATATCGGTTATGGAGGTATCCTCAAACAAAAAACTTCTTCCGAATCTCCTGAACAAATTGTTCGTTTCCATTCAGGAATTTGGAATCCGGCTCAACATAACTATAGTACTATTAAAAAAGAGATTTTATCAATTGTATTATTCATTAGCAAATTCCAAGATGATTTATTAAATCAAAAATTTTTAGTTCGTATTGATTGCAAATCTGCAAAACATGTTTTACAAAAAGATGTTCAAAACATTGCATCAAAACAAATTTTCGCACGCTGGCAAGCCATATTAAGTATTTTTGATTTTGAAATTGAATACATTAAAGGCAGCCAGAATTGCATACCAGATTTTCTGACCAGAGAATTTTTGCAGGGGAAAAATGAGTACTAATCCTACTCAGCAACGAAGGCTCCTAGCCACCCTTTCCCAAACCCCAGCACCAGTAAAATAAGAGTCTATTCCCGACTCTTCATCGGCCCTCGCCATTACAAACCTATTCACTCCACTATGATCCACAGTAGGAAATATCCGACCAAATTACCAAACAGCCTTAGCCACCCCTTATGATCCTTACTCTTCAGTACGTTCTCCAACACCTTCACAACCTAAAACACCTATCTATGCTAAAACTTCTCCATATATCCAAAACCCCACTACTGAAAAGCTTTTTTGCATACCTCTTGACATTGATAAAAATCAACCTCCAGAACGCATTGCTAAACTGCTTTTGCCCCCAAATTCTCACTATCTCCCAACAGCACCATACAAAAGCCTCAAATACTACCAGGCCATTCTCTCTGAGACCGAAAGCATTGCTATTAAACCAATCTACAGCACCACTCACCAAAATAAAATTTTATACCATTCACTTCATATTGGAAAATTTCTCATTGAGCAAGATTGGGGTCTTCCCCTTTATCATACCAAACCCCTTCACACCCAGCATGTTCTATATATATATATATATATATATATATATATATATATATATATATATATATATATATATATATATATATATATGGTTCTATATGAATCAATTCTAATTAATTTTAGGATTCTTTAGAGATCAACACTTGAGACTCCTATTTTCCAAACAAAAACTCACTTAATTTTAAACATTCAAATACTTGGTTACATATTTGTCTACATATTTTAGACAAATATATAACCAATTATTAAAACATATTTACAACTTATGCCACAAAACCCTAATTATGTCAGTAAATGTTATTACTCACCCTATTTATGATGACCAATTTTTTTTTAAATAAATGATATAAAACCCATATGAAAATTTTATCTTTCTTGTATCATGAATATTAGTAACATATATAAATTTAATCTACCCATTAAAAAAATAATAATAGGCACCTTCCATATAAAAAATAAATTCCTTTGTACTATCAATAATTTTGAATCAAATAATATTGTCTGATAAAAAAACAAGGAAACAATTAATATTATTTTATTTTGCATGGGTTCCTATATATATGGCACTTTTTATTGTTATTATATATGCGTGTTGAAATATATTTTATGTTTAATGTAAATTAATTTTGAATCATATAACTTTTTTTCTTCTAGGTAAATTATTTTGTATTTTTTTTTATAATAATAGCATTAATTTGTTAAATTGTAAGTTGTAGGTGAGATAGATTGGTAGAGATCGAACACACACCAGAGTGGATATGTATAATTGTTTTCCGTCACTGTGGTAAAGTGTCATTTGCAAAATAATTTACCATTATTTATTTGTAAAATATAAGTAAATTAATTTTGAATCAAAGAGCATTCCTTTATTTTGTAGGCACGTTATTTTGCATGTATTATTAGATATATTAGGCACGTTTGGTTGTTATTATGAATGTGTGTTTAAATAATTTACTTATATTTATATATAAAATATAAGTAACTTAGTTTTGAATCAAATAACATTCGTTTATTTTGTAGGTAAATTATTTTGCATGTATTATTATATATATTCATAACATTTTATTGTTATTATGTGTATGTATGTGTAAAATAAGTTACCTATATTTATATGTAAAATATAGGTAATTAATTTGGAATCAAATAACATTGTTTTCATGTATTATCACATAGATTACGAGTTTCAGAAAACAAAGTGTAATCAAAATTGAGTTTCAGAGAGTGAAGTGATGACTTTGAGTTTCAAGCGGCAAAGTGGAATCAAGATCGAGTTACGGGGAGTAAACTAATGACGATTGAATTTCGGGAGATAAAGTGGGATTGAAATCGAGTTCCATGGAGGTTAGGTAAAAATTTTACTTGTATAATATACTTTTGTTATTAATATGCATTCAAATCTTAAATTGCCCCTTAGTACTATGATCTAGTGGTATTTCTTTTCACTTATAAGTGAGAGGTCTTAGGTTTGATTCTCGCCAAATGCGAATTTGAACCACATTATTATGACTGACCTATTGTGAGGCTTAGCACACCTTCCCACCACTTTAGTGTAGATAATATTGTTGTTCAAAAAAAAAATCATGAAATTAAATTCATATTTTTTTCTATTGGCATAAATTATTACCTATAAAGCAATATCAACAGAAGCACTAATGAAAGTACTTACTTGAACGAATTAATTTGAACAAAAAGTGCCCTAAGAAAATTTTGACATCCGCTTTCACGTTATTAGTGCTAACCTTATTAACTATACCTTGGGTCAGACTTTGTATTATAAGTGCTGGCTGCTTTAAAATTAAGAATAGAAAGCTTGGTTTTATCCAATATTTTATGAGATACTATGCACATGAAACATTGTTTTTTTTTTTTTTTTTTTTTTTTTTAATTTTATCTTTTTAAGACAAGAACCATTAATTTTTTTTTTTTGTAGTTAGTTTATAATAAAAGAAGACGCATAGTTTCATGTAACAAAATTTGATTAATTAATTAAACAGCACCAAGTCGCTATTATTTTGTTATACAGGAAAGGAAAAGGACAATTGACACAACAACAAGTGTACATCTAGTGCTAAACTTTACAGTTAGTATCCTTTATCTAGTGATTAACAAGGCTTTGATATGATGGAAATTCCTTAAACTGTGGGAAGATTCTTGGCTAATCATTTATGGACGAACACATCTCTAATTTTATAGTCATAGTGATGTATTTTATAATCTAAATTTGAAGACTAAAATGATTAACATTGATCATCTTACCATAAAGTAATATTTTACCTAATTACCTGGTTGAGGATTCTCCTAATTTAAAAAGGTTTTCTGCTTTTATTTTAGTTTTTATATATGACTTGAATTTTGAAGGTCAATTATTAGAATAATTATACCAGTTTTTGTCTTCCTCAAGCTGAGGAAAACATTTTCATATAAAAATGGAGGATGTAAGCTCAATTAATTATTGCTACCCAATTAATCAAGAGTTTCATTTCAAACACAAGGTGATCACTTTTCATTTAAAAAGATGCATCGATCGGTGTGGATATATAATAAGTGGGGAAAACAAAATGTTTTACGCATCAGACACGTACAAGCGCTCCCGCCAGAAGGGCTAACGATTCCTTTGCATGACCCTTCTTTTTTTTTTTTTTTTTTTTTTTTTTTTTTTTTTTTTTTTTTTTTTTCATGCATTAGAATATCTCTAATGGGAGATAAAAAATTGTTTTGAAATTGACATTTTATATTTCTTGTTTCCTGAGAGATTTTCAATAGACAGAGTGTTAAATGCACATTTTAGCTGATAAATCTTTATATATATTTTGAGAGGCTGGAACCTGCTAGTTAGCGAGAAAAAGGTAAATGAAATCTCAAATTTATATATCACTGTAGAGTATATATAACGCATACTTATATATTGTGAAAACGTAAAATAAGATGTGAATGTATTTTAACATCTCAAATTTACATGTCTACGTTAAATCTATATATCACTGTAGAGTAGTTTTTTTTTTTTTTTTTCCCTTTTTTTTTTTCCGGATCTGACGATCCATTTTCCTGAAATCTAACCTGCACCAATGGAGACCATGCGGACCACATCATTGTGGCCGTTGATAAAAATCTTGAGCGTCTTTCAGTCGTGGATGCCTCTTTTCCCTGCCGCTTCAAGTCTAGAATTCTCTCTCAATTAGAATGGTCGCTCCGTCTCAAACAATACCACCATGTTCCGGCCGCCGAAGTGGTTCCTCAAGTGTTCCACTCTGTGGCTGAAAACACTTCCATCTCCTCTTCTCGAACCTGGAATTTCGACCCAAAAAGTAGAAAGAATTCTGCACGCCCATAAGTTAGTGTTGATTCAGTATTTAATCAGTGAAATTTTGACATGGAAGAACTCAAGTTTGAGCTTTGTCGGTTCCTGGGGTCTAAGATACGGCAGAGAGAGGAGGAGGAGGAAAACAAAGGTGCATCAACCCTGGTTTTGCTTCAAGTAAGTTTTAAAAAGTAAATTTAATCCTGGCCACAAGATTCTGAACCAATGGCCAGGATGATGTGGTCATCCAGATCCCAGAGAACAGATCAGAAGAGGATCCTGTTGCATGTGGTTGTGACTCGTGAGGGAGCCACATAAGATAAAATATATTATTTGAGACGAGAGCATTTTAGTAATTATACTAGTTTATATTTTGATGATGTTAAATTGGTAAACAGTTTTATGGAATCATGTACCATTTTTATTCTGATTCCAGAACATTTTAGTAAATAGCTTTTATGGAACCTAGTTTTTTATTCTTTTCAATTCAGTTCTTTCTCAATCCAATTCCTTCTTATTTTAATCACAGTTACATAAACGAGTCACAAAATTGCTCTTCACATATTCTGGAAAGAGCTGCTCGTTCTTTTCTAATTCGTCTCTCTTTGTGGTTTGCTGGGCCATTATGCTGCTTCAATTATTATGCTGTTTATGAGTAACAATGAATAGAAGCCTCGTAATTATTTCAATGGAAAACTAACCAAAACCCCCAACAAAATTTCCTTTTAATCATCAAGACAAAACAATTCTATAATACCCAAATTAGGCATGGGAAAGAAGACAAGGGAAAAAGCATTTCAGGGATATCACATGCAAAAGCTAAAATTGGGCTATAGAAGACAACCATGCAGGAAGCTCACATGCATTTATCAATACAAGCAAGTTCACATGCAAAGCAAAAAGAAGACAAATAAGTCAGACCACGTTTCAGAAACAGTGCTGACAATTTCAGCAACACTAAAAAATGACAAGTACCAAGGAGATGTCCATACCATACATTTGTAAAAAATTTAAATCAAAGTATTCTCACTCAGTCTATATAAGAGAAGTTCCCTTCATTGTACAAACACACCTCAACACCTGAACACCCTACTCTCACCATATACTCACACCATCTTCATCCCTAGCCTTCATAGCATCCTTGTAAACACTCTCTTGTAAACAATTATCTTTGTAAACATTCTATATATCATTAAAAGTTCAAGAGTACATATTCAAGCAATCTTCAATTCTTAAGTAAGCTTTCTTTTCTTTCTTTAGTGTGTTTGTTTAATTAGACTTCTAGTCCAAAACAAGGAAACACTATTATAGTTATATTATTAACCTGCTAAACTGACGATCATACTTTGTTGGAGCACTCTGTTATAGTTGAATGATTACCATACAAATAACTAGACATTAACTAGGGTACCTCTGAGTTCTTCGTACTTCTGAGTTCAGCCGTTAAGGCCTTATACTTGCATTGTGGGTGCCCGTCATGCTGAAACATGTCGAGTTCTATGTGCAAGGTTTTATGTTTAGTTGTTACAATGGCCATCCGACTATTTAACCGGGATTTGCTATGCGAATCTAGTATCAGAGCCAAGTTTAGCATTTTAATAATATAATTATAATAATAAAGTACCTTGAGGACGGAAGTCATTAACACATCTGATATCACACTTGTTTATTTTGTATGAACAACAGATATTATTGTCCTTGTAGACCTTGTCAACCACAACCACCAGGTATTTATTGTCCTAGACACCCAACTATAACTAGTATAAAGAGAAGATTAGCATACATATCCAAAAGAATTATCTAGACTTTGAAGAAGTAGAAGTTTTATCTTAGTTATCTTAAACATCCTTCATTTATTAGTAAATATAATAATACAGAAGTGCAACATAAAATTTTAGAAGCAAAAAGAGCAATAGATCAAGTTTTAGAGACCTTGAGAGAAGAAAAAGAGTTTCTAAGAAACCAATTAGCTGTAACTTTAGAGAAAGCTAGACTGTAGTTTATGATAGATTATCTTAATTTAGAAATTAGTGAACCACAAAAAAGAAAAATAACTTAAGACCAAAATAGTTTAATTTGTTTTTTTTTTTTTTCATTGAGAAAGCATAATCATATTTTGCATAGTGAAGAAAATTCACAAGCCAATAGTATTATAGATCTTATTATTAGTCAAGTAGAAAATATAAAATTAGAAAATAATAAGTATAATCATTTGTTGAACCAGTTGTTAGACCATTTTCAGAAAAATTATCATATCCCAGCCTGGGCCCCCACCACATCCCGGGCTCGACTTTACCATAGCACGATATTGTCCGTTTTGGGCCCTGACCACGCCCTCACGGTTTTGTTTTTGGGAACTCACACGAGAACTTCCCAGTGGGTCATCCATCATGAGAATGCTCTCGTTCGAACTTGCTTAACTTCGGAGTTCCTACGGAATCCGAAGTTAGTGAGCTCCCAAAAGACCTCATGCTAGGTAGAGATGAGAATATACATATAAAGCTTACAAGATCCACTCCCCTGGGCGATGTGGGATGTTACAATCCACCCCCCTTAGGGGCCCGACGTCATCGTTGGCACACATCCAGCCAGAGATTGGCTCTGATACCAAATTGTCACATCCTGACCCGGGCCCCCACCACATCCCGGGCTCGACTCCACTGTAGCACGACATTGTCCGTTTTGGGCCCCGACCACGTCCTCACGGTTTTGTTTTTGGGAACTCACACGAGAAGTTCCTAATGGGTCACCCATCATGGGAATACTCTCGCCCGAACTCGCTTAACTTTGGAGTTCCTACAGAACTTGAAGCCAGTGAGCTCTCAAAAGGCCTCGTGCTAGGTAGAAATAGGTATATACATATAAGGCTTACAAGATTCACTCCCCTGGGCGATGTGGGATGTTACAAAAATTCCATAAAAACAACTAGACAAAATTTAGATTATATTACATCTCAGTTATAAGATAATAATAAAAATATTCAAAGGTTTCCTAGCAAAAGAGAGATAAAAGAGCTTGTTGACCTCATAGATAGTAAGCCTAAGCAAGTAGAACTCAGATCATTAGAAATAGTTGAGCAGTTAAAATTAGAAGTTCAAAATATTCAATTAGTGCAAAAAGAGTTGAGTGAACAAGTTAAGTTGCATAATAAAATAGATAAATTATTAGTTTAATGACCGATTCTAGAACTAGCAGAAAATATATCCAAGCTTTTAAAGAAATTGTAAGTTAGATAAAGAACCAGTATGTTTAACAGATTTTTCAACGCAAGTAGCTAGTAGTAATATTCTCATTAGGCAAATAATTTAATTATTCAATTAGTTTTAAGTTTGGCTGATATAACACATCTTCATCACTTCCACCATCTTTGCTAGAAAAATTAGAAAATTTAACTTTAAGTACAAATAATCATATTAGAAGACCTAAGATAAATTCATTTGATAATAGAAAATGGAACTTTTTAGGAGAAAAGGAAAAGAAGTAGTTAGAGCTGAGGATATTTACCCAAATGAAGAAGAAGCACACGAATTTATTAGAAGAGGTTTCGAGAGAACACAGAATAATAAATATAATTTGTATCAATTAGGTTTATTTGAAAATAAAAGCAGAATTGTAAGTAGCATTAGGCAACATGAAGTTAGCTATATTGATTAAGAAGTAACACCTAATTTAATTAGTAAAGAAACAGCTACTCATTTGAGAAAATCACATTTTAGTCAGATTCACATAGGAACAATATTAATTGGAATAGCAAGATTAACCAGAGCACAAGTAGGCACAAAAGCTTTAGTATACATATATGATGAATATGAGATAATCACTAACAAGCAGCAATAGCAACAGTTGAAGTAGAAGTAGACTTAAGTTCAAACTTAACAGTCATAGAATGTATTCCAAATTACATTATGACAATTAATGAATTTAGTAAATATATTAAAATGAGCATAAGAACAAAAAATTATAATATGAAAGGAGAAATTTAGTTCAAACATTTGGTAGTAAACATGTAAATATAATAGAAGCAAAACCTGTAGATAATAGCTTTTTAGAAGGAACTCAGTGGACATTGCCTAATTTACAACGAACAAGAAATAGACAACCAGATAGAGTATAAATATATGAAACTAGTACAGGAAAAGCAACAATTAGGTTTAGTAATTACAATCAATTAAAAAAATAGAAGAGAATGAGAGTATTCATATAGTTTTAGATAATTTCGATATTAATTTAGTTGAACAAAATTTTGACCATATTGTAGATAAGTTTATAGAAGATATTGATTATTTAGATGAAGAACAATATTTAAAAAAGTATAAGACATATAATATAGGACTGTATAGAATTTCAGATGAAGAGAAGAAAAAAATTAATTTTAGAAATAGGAGTAGAACATATTTTAGGATTAAAAGAATATAATAATTTATTAGAATTGAAAGTAGAATGTAATCCAACAGAAGAAAGTACTACATCAGGAGTAGAAAATCTAGGATACATAGGTAGAACTAATCAACAATTTTTGAGACCAACAAATGAACAATATAAAGAAAAAGCAGGAGTAGATTAAAAGTGTGATGAAACCACCTAGAAAAAATAGGATTCCATATTTCAGAGGATTAGAACAAATTAACATGGTAGGAAATATATTAAATCTACATAATATAGATCCAAAAGATTGGGAAAAAAAACTATTGAGAGAATGGAGAAAGGTTGCGTACATGCAACATTAATGTTAAATTTTAGTAATTCATAAAATATGTTGGATTACTTTGAGCATACTTTAGATTGTTTAGTTTTCGATTATTTTCAATCATGAAAAATTCAAAATCTAAAACAGCATCAGGTAGCTAAAACACATTTGAATATTGATGATTTTGTTACTTTGATTAAATAAGAATTTTTAGATCATAATATGACACATCCCGACCCAGAAAGTCCACTTGGACCCTGAATCGAGCTGTGCTGGCCGACACCTGGAGGGTGACGAAGCCATAAAATGTGATAGTGTATAAAAAGTGAATAAATTTGAATCTAAAAGTGCCTAAGTACCAGAGTGCGCTACGAGTGGGAGCGAACCCATTTCACACGCGATATCAGAGCATAAGTAAGGTACAATAGTGTGGGTAAGAATCATACCCTTAAAAGTAGCCACCAATACTAAGATTAGCTATATATCCTCGTCGATACAAACTCATCAGTTAAAACCTGAAGGGGTACAAAACAGAAAGTGTGAGTAAGCAGTAAAACCAAGCTTCCCAAAACTATTACCTTTCTAACAGTAATAACCCCTCACTGTAATTCCCTTATCGTTTTCTATAGGACAGTACAACATATATACATATATCCAAACCATACTCAGAAATGACCAAAGCCACGGTTTGCCATCAACTTCACCATACATTAATAAGTAGGCCAAATGAACTTAATCAATACAAAGTGATATATCAGTCAGAGTCATCTAAAATGACATGTACAACTTATCCATATCTCATCAATCATGGCTAGCATATAAGTCGGAGCCACCTATTGTGACCTGTACGACTTATCCATATCTCATCAATCCTGGCTAGCATATAAGTCGGAGTCACCTATAGTGACCTGTACGACTTATCCATATCTCATCAATCATGGCTAGCATATAAGTCGGAGTCACCTATAGTGACCTGTACGACTTATCCATATCTCATCAATCATGGCTAGCCAATAGCTCAATAAGTATACCTGCACACGAGTCGGAACCACCTAAAGTGGTATGTACAATAGGACTGGGTGTAAATAAATACGATCAAGTGCTACGATCACGTGAAGACTGTGCGAATAATCGCGGGTCACCTACGAGTTGGAACCACCTAAAGTGGTCTGTACGACAGGATTGTGCACCTACCTTGGATCCAAGGTGAGCATAAGGTGCGGGAGGTGAACATCACGTGAAGGACTGTGCCCTGGCCACGAGTGGGAGCACTAACACCGGGGTGCAGGTTTATGAGCTCTCAATGCATCTCAATATAACATGTGCAACTCATGGCAACCAGTACGACAGTATTGAAGTTGCCTAACACATAACTGTAGTCATGCTATAACGCAATCGATTTAACTAATACCATAAACTCACCTGAACTTACCTGGGTGTCCAGAGTTCACCTTTGCACTTGAAAGCATTCCCAATAATTATATGCAAGTAATATACCTAATCAATTTAAAAGTGTCGATAGAACTCTTAATAATATGTACGATAAAAAGGAAAATATCCACTCACCTGGAGTCCACGCTATGTTCTCTAGCGCACGCATCGAGGCGTCTTGAATGATCGGTCCCTGCCACGAAGTCCAAAAGTGGACGGAAGATGGTCAATTTTACCCACAAAGCCGGCGGGTGCCTAAAACTTCCCAACGTCGATTCGTCGTCTACGGTGGTCTAACGGGGTCAAGGTTGGTTGGGTTTTGCTCCTGGGATGATGGGCTACAAAGCCCAAGTGGTGGCATAAACCATCGCTTTGCCGATTTTCCGGAAAATCGAAAAGGGTGGCCGGAGCACTATTGATTTTCGTCAACTTTCGTGGCCTCAAACCGCCACATACCATGGTTAATCAAGGTGGTTCTTGGGTGGGTTTTGTAGAGGGGAATGAGAGCTTCAAGATGGTGGTGGTGGCATCGAAAAACTCCACCGGAGTTGGCCGGAATCGGCCTTGGAAAATGGGAACTCGTGGTGGTGCGAGTGGACGGGAAGCCACTTCCTTTTCCTTTCTTTCTTTTTTTTTTTTTTTTTTTTTTTTTTTTTTTTTTTTTTTTTTTTTTTTTTCTTTTTTCTTTCCTCCATTTCTGATTGGGCTTCACCCCACAAAGTGGGGATTTAATTTAAATAAACACTAAACCTTGAATAACCAATTTCGAACATCCGTAATACCGTTATAATCCGGACTCGCAAACGACTTTCGCCTATACGTTCGTACCAATGAGTACTACGAGGATATGCTAAAAGAATAAGTCCCACATCTCTCAAGTCGATGATCAACGGAAGTCAAAGTCCTTGCCTCTAGGGCAATTTCGTAAATTCACGCTTTTAAAATAAAATAAAAACGTAAAATTTGGAACGGGTTGTCACAATCTACCCACCTTAAGAAAATTTCGTCCTCGAAATTTAAAATCATCAGTCCAATGTAGAATACTCAAAATTAAAGAGATATATGTATGTAAATACATACACGAGGAAGACATCAAGTTATAGCGACTACATAAAAGAGGATGACATTCCGTCATGATCGGAGTGTAGTGACTCTTCTTTTATGCCTCCAAATTCCTACTTTCCTTTTTCATAAACGTGTTCAAAGCGTAACGCACTTCGAAATTAAGCATGTAATATTTTTGGGTCAAGCCCAAACAACAATTAACGAATTAAATAAGTAAATACAAATATTAACGTAGAATAATCTACTTGTTTACTTGCTTAACAACCCAACGAATAAGTTATTAATATTACGGTCTGCACCCCACAAAACCGACAATTCACTGTTGTCTTGATAAGCAAGTAACAATTCCCGAGGGTGCAATATTACCATCTTGCCCCTCAATGGGAAATACACATACCAGCCTCGATCGTACTCATTCACTACCTTCTGAGGCAACATCGTCAATAACATAAATTTTCTACATCACAATCTCAATCAAATATTTGTTCGCAATAATCTGCTGTAAATCACAAGCTACACATACAATATTTGTATTATATTTCGAAGGATACCATACTCCTAAACAGGAATGTAACCGTAGTTACCCATAATTCTAACAAAAGTATGCGTCCATTAAATATGCGTTGTGCGTAAAATCTCTATACATCAACTCCAATGATACCATAGTTAACCCGAAATTGTAACTGTGGTTACAAGTGACTAGAATGGAGATAAGGATATACTGCAACCATGCTACTGGTGGGACAAACAAGATGCAACTCGTCCACAAAGGTCTGAGTAACTCATTTCAAACTAATCGCTAATCTAGGGGTAGAAATGAAATACTAAACAACTTCTAATACTCAAAACCTTCATAACGACTTCCAAAGGCTTGGAAGTGAAACATGTAACACGATGAAATATAATTACACCAAGATGATAATCTTGTCAGGTTTCTGTTTGCTTAATTTGTATAGAAGTCTAGGAGTAGTTTTCTCAAAAAGTCATCGTCCTCTGGATGCAATTAGAAAATTGTAGTTGCCCAAGGAAGTTTGAACTCCATATCCTCAATATCCCCACAACATTAATCAAAAGCGGGGTGCATCTAGAGTGAGGATTCATTTAGAACACATCAAAGGGAGCCTCGATTTTATCTCTTCCCTACTTCCACATTTGATCACGTCACAAAGAGAACTTCTAGATCACATCACCCGAAGAGGTTGACTACATCCCACTTCTATCTTAGTGGTCTTCACAAGTGTCTTGTTGTTGAAATTTCAACACCCATTTTAAGGAAATAACTATTGCCAATACTTCAATTTTTTAGAGCAAGAAGAATATTGTTTTCTACTTACGTAAACAACCACCACTTGGAACATCATATAAGCGTATCATTGGTTTAGCATCACGAATAATGAATGTCACATTCTTTACATATACAACATATCTCGAACTGAGCATATAAAAAGATACTTCCTAACTCCATTCATACAAAATGATTAAAATAATTTGAACCATTTCTTGATAGATTAAAGGTAACTCTATATCGATGCTCATATTTCCCAACTAAATAGAATATGACAGGCTGGAAGTGTGCGAGAGTAGATACACAATAGTGCACTCATAGATGCTAATTTAATTCTACTATTGCCTCTGACAGAACTTAGCTTGTTCCAAAAAGTAAATGTAATAAAAAGTTCTACGATCAATGAAGATTTGGACACACTTTTCTACATAAGAGTCCCAATCAATATTCCAATGAAATTAGAAATTGTTAATTCTAGGTCATAAGTATGATGGTTCATCTTTAGCGGTTCTACCACCGAGAAACATAAGCATTAACATACTAAGAAAGTCTGAATCAGAATTGACTTGTCACATCAATCGACAATCACCATGCATCATCAAAATCTCCACAGAGAAGTGTCATCTAGCCTTCGAAATAAGGTGATGACTGTTGACTTTAGGTCAATGAATAAGATGGTTCGTTTCAAACGGTTCTAATCGTGAAAAGTAAAAGCAATACTCTATCATGTTGCCATACCAACTTAACAATGTGGTGGTATCCGCGGTAAGATTTTTGGGATATGACGCCAAAAGTATACGTCCTCGAAATTTACAGTACTACTAACCAACTCTACGACACGAACTAAAAGGTCTTCACAGTTTCCTCGACACTCATAACAATCTAACAGTGAGATATCATCCCGTATTTCGATTCTAATGTCTACCTATGGAAGTGATCGAGAGGTGGTTAGTCAAAGGGTTTTGGTTTACCTAGATAAGTGATAGGGTAAAAACAACAATCATGAGTTTACCGTCCTATTACAAAGCTTATTCCTAAGCTACCACGATCCTATTTTATTCGGCTCAAGCAAAGTAGTTCATTGATCCTAGGAGGATCTGATGATTGCTTTTCGGATTTCTACAACTCCCAGGATATGACAACTTACATTCGCAAGCCTATTCTCACCCATTTAATAAGTACAACTATGAAAGCAAAAATCTGGGAATAGCGTTGATTGAAAAATCCCAATGCTAGAAAAAGACCTTGCTTAAGATCTACTTTCAAAAAGACTTCATCGACAATCGATCTTCCTCCTAAAGATCCAACATGAACACAAGTATGCTTGAAGATATTAGTGCTAATAGGGACCAAATAAATAATTATCCCTCAAATGATCTTCTGTGAAATGTT
Organism: Pyrus communis; assembly: GCF_963583255.1. Classification (NCBI taxonomy): domain Eukaryota; kingdom Viridiplantae; phylum Streptophyta; class Magnoliopsida; order Rosales; family Rosaceae; genus Pyrus; species Pyrus communis. The sequence continues at coordinate 20,209,116 of NC_084812.1, forward strand.
ACTAAGAAATCAAGACTAACTAAGATTGCCAATCTCTAAATGATCAATAGTCACGGCGATAGGACAATGATAGAATTATTTGGTACAATCTTTGGCGATACATGATTATCAAAACATTAATTTAGGTCATCAACTTGCCTCAAATCTACACTTTCCCCCCTCAAGGGAAATCTACGTTTTAATTCTAAGGACATGGCCAAAATGTCGTGAAGACAACATAATTGTCCAAAACTTAAGAAAAGTTAGCATATTTTTCCATATTCGACGAGGTGGCATCATTCTAACGTCAAACACAAAAACCAAGAGTGCTCACATCACGCGTGTGATGAACACAATACTGCCCAACATATGCTCTGATACCAAACTGACACACTCCGACCCAGAAAGTCCACTTAGACCCTGAATCGAGCTGTGCTGGCCGACACTTGGAGGGCGACGAAGCCATAAAATTTGATAGTGTATAAAAAGTGAATAAATTTGAATCTAAAAGTGCCTAAGTACCAGAGTGCGCTACGAGTAGGAGCGAACCCATTTCACACGCGATCTCAGAGCATAAGTAAGGTACAATAGTGTGGGTAAGAATCATACCCTTAAAAGTAGCCACCAATACTAAGATTAGCTATATATCCTCGTCGATACGAACTCAACAGTTAAAACCTGAAGGGGTACAAAACAGAAAGTGTGAGTAAGCAGTAAAACCAAGCTTCCCAAAACTATTACCTTTCTAACAGTAATAACCACTCACTGTAATTCCCTTATCGTTTTCTATAGGACAATATAACATATATACATATATCCAAACCATACTCAAAAATGACCAAAGCCACGGTTTGCCATCAACTTCACCATACATTAATAAGTAGGCCAAATGAACTTAATCAATGCAAAGTGATATATCAGTCAGAGTCATCTAAAATGACATGTACAACTTATCCATATGTCATCAATCATGGCTAGCATATAAGTCGGAGTCACCTATAGTGACCTGTACGACTTATCCATATCTCATCAATCATGGCTAGTCAATAGCTCAATAAGTATACCTGCACACGAGTCGGAACCCCCTAAAGTGGTATGTACGATAGGACTGGGTGTAAATAAATACGCTCAAGTGCTACGATCACGTGAAGACTGTGCAAATAATCACGGGTCACCTACGAGTCGGAACCACCTAAAGTGGTCTGTACGACAGGACTGTGCACCTACCTTGGATCCAAGGTGAGCATAAGGTGCGGGAGGTGAACATCACGTGAAGGATTGTGCCCTGGCCATGGACGGGAGCACTAACACCGGGGTGCAGGTTTATGAGCTCTCAATGCATCTCAATATAACATGTGCAACTCATGGCAACCAGTACGACAGTATCGAAGTTGCCTAACACATAACTGTAGTCATGCTATAACGCAATCGATTTAACTAATACCATAAACTCACCTGAACTTACCTGGGTGTCCAGAGTTCACCTTTGCACTTGAAAGCATTCCCAATAATTATATGCAAGTAATATACCTAATCAATTTAAAAGTGTCGATAGAACTCTCAATAATATGTACGATAAAAAGGAAAAGATCCACTCACCTGGACTTCACGCTATGATTCTCTAGCGCACGCATCGAGGTGTCCTGAATGATCGGTCCCTGCCACGAAGTCCAAAAGTGGACGGAAGATGGTCAATTTTGCCCACAAAGCCGGCGGGTGCCTAAAACTTCCCGACGTCGATTCGTCGTCTACGGTGGTCCAACTGGGTCAAGGTTGGTTGGGTTTTGCTCCTGGGATGATGGGCTACAAAGCCCAAGTGGTGGCATCAACCATCGCTTTGCCGATTTTTTGGAAAATCGAAAAGGGTGGCCGGAGCACTATTGATTTTCGTCAACTTTCGTGGCCTCAAACCGCCACATACCATGGTTAATCAAGGTGGTTCTTGGGTGGGTTTTGTAGAGGGGAATTAGTGCTTCAAGATGGTGGTGTTGGCATCGAAATACTCCACCGGAGTTGGCCGGAATAGGCCTTGGAAAATGGGAACTCGTGGTGGTGCGGGTGGACAGGAAGCCACTTCCTTTTCCCTTCTTTTTTTTTTTTTTTTTTCTTTCCTCCATTTCTGATTGGGCTTCACCCCACAAAGTGGGGATTTAATTTAAATAAACACTAAACCTTGAATAACCAATTTCGAACGTCCGTAACTATACCATTATAATCCGGACTCGCAAACGACTTTCGCCTATACGTTCGTACCAATGAGTACTACGAGGATATGCTAAAAGAATAAGTCCCACATCTCTCAAGTTGATGGTCAACGGAAGTCAAAGTCCTTGCATCTAGGGCAATTTCATAAATTCACGCTTTTAAAATAAAATAAAAACGTAAAATTTGGAACAGGTTGTCACATAATAAGTTAGATGGCAGAAGCGAACAAGAACAAATAAGAGCAATTAGAAATTTAGAACAATTACAAATTTGTGATTTACAGTATATAGCTGGGTATACCTCAGATTTCTTTAAATATTTAGGAAGAATAGGTGGAATTAGTGATATTAATTTATCAGATACTTATCTAACAAAAATAAAAGGACCAATAGGAGAAAAAATTTGGAATGAATGACAAAAGCATCCAAAGAAAACTGATATTGCATTATGACCTAGAATTCAACATGTATATAATATACTTAGACAAGAGTGTAATCAAATAAAAGCTAAGAGATAAATTAGGAAGCAATTTTATATGAGCTGTAAAACTATAGATTCCATAATAGTATGGTTGCCATAAGAAAAATAAGCATAAGAAATATACAAAAAGAAATATAAGTCATACAAACCATACAAACAACATAAGAATTTCAACATAAGACCTTCAAGAACATATAAGAAGAGAAAATACATTCCAAAACAATTTAGGAAAAGAAGTGGCAGACCTTGGATTAGAAAATATAAAACGCCAAAAGATAAGAGTAGTTGTAAATGTTATTCATGTGGAGAAGTTGGGCATATTAGACCTAAATGTCCAAAATTGGGTAAACATCTAAGAGAAAAAGTACATTTGATGAAATTGTTTGAGTTAGAAGAAGATGAAGATATACAGTCAATATATAATTTAGATGATTTAAGTGATAATGAGAGTATTTATAGTATAGAAAGCATAAATATGATAAATTCAGACTCAGAAGATTCAGGTAGTTCAAATAATGATTTAGAAGAATATATGTGCGCATTCATAGAAGAACAATATGAAGAAAAGTATAAATATATTAATTTAGGTTGGCTAGAAAAATGTTATAAGTGTAGTAAATTAGTTGCAAATAAATACTATAATACATATTCAATATTGTGCGAAAAGTGTTATAATAATAAGTTATTAGAAATTAATTTAGCAGAATCACAAGAAAGTATTGAAATATTAGGAAATAATGTTCATAATATAGAAATACTAAAAAATAGTTCTTTAATTACCATAAATTGTGAAATAGAATTAGCAAAAGAACACAAAATACAAATAGCTATAATAGATACAAGAAGTACAAAGAGTGTAATAATAACACAGTTTGATAAGAGACCAGTTTACTTAACACATTGCATTAATAATGAGTTTATTAAAGTAGAAAAACAACAATTTAATTTACCATTAACATTTGTTTCACTAGTAGGATCAAACCCATTCATTTTAGGTTTAAATTTTTTGAAAAGTTTACAAGGTTTTTTATTTATGAATCATAATATAACATTTTTCAAAAGAGGCATTACAATAACTGATCAAAGTAATACTGTAGAAGTATACAAAAGCATAAGTATATAAGAGTCTAGCGGCCAAGATAGTTATTATTTGGAAAACTCAAAAGAAAATGATGAGCATAATAATATAGAAGAGTTCGATGAAAAAATATTTAAAATGAATATCCAATTTTAGAAGAAAAAGAAAAACTCTGTATAGGTCTATCTAACTATAATGAGTCAAGGAACAGTAATAAACCAAAGAGTTTAGAAGAATTATTACAATTAGCAGAACAAACTAGAATCACAGGAGAAGACCCATAGTTACATCGGAGTAAAAATAAAATACTAGCAAAATTAGATATAATTAATCCAGATTTAACCATAAAAACAATTGATATGCCTCGTAGTTTAATAGATAAACAAGAGTTTGAACAACAAATAAAAGAGTTGTTAAATTTAAAAGTAATTAGACCATTTAGGTCTAGACATATATCAGCATCATTTATTGTGAGAAAGCATTCATAACTAAAGGGAGGTAAGACTAAAATAATTTATAATTACAAGAGATTAAATGATAATACATATGAAGATAATTATAAGTTACCAAATAAGGATGAGCTTATAAATAAAATTCAAGAAGGTAAATGTTTTAGTAAATTTGATTGTAAATCAGAATTTTGGCAAATACGATTAGCAGAAGAATCAATTGAGTGAACAACTTTTACATGTCCAGAATGACATTTTGAGCGGCTTGTTATGCCATTTGGACTTTAAAATGCTCCATCGATCTTTCAAAGAAAGATGAATCAAATTTTCAAGAAATATGATAAATTTTGTAGTGTTTATGTAAATGATATTTTATTACGTAGTAAAAATAGAAATAAACATAGAAAGCACTTAGAGATAGTTTTACAAGAATTTATCAATAATGGAATTGTGATTAGCAAAAATAAAATAACATTAGAAAAGTAAGATATAGAATTTTTAGGAATGTATATCAAGTCAGGTACAATATAATTACAAGATCATATAGCTAAAATCGTCTTAGAATTTCTAGATAAGTTAGACAATAAAAAATAGTTACAAGCATTTTTAAGATTGTTCAATTATGCAAGAAATTTTATCCCTGATTTAGGAAGACAAATAGAAGTATTACATAGTAAAACTAGAAAAACAGGACAAAAATATTTTAATAGTGAAGATATTAAATTAGTTCAAAATATAAAGGAAGAAATTACTAAACTTAAGCCATTAACATTACCATTAGATGATAGTTACAAAATAGTTGAAACAGATGCTTCATCATTAGGATGGGTAGGTATACTATACTAGAAAAAACATAAGGAGTCACCAAAGTTTGACGAACAAGTTTGTAGATATTCATCAGGAAAATTTAGTGATGTACAGTCAAGATTACTGTCAACGGATTTAGAAATTTTAGGAATAATTAACTCACTTAAGGCATTTTCTTTATTTTTACATAATTAAGTATTTACTATTAGAACAGATTGTCAAAATATAGTTTCTTATTATAAAAAAATACATGTTAATAAACAAGCAGCCCGAAGATGGGTTAATTTTATTGATTCAATTACAGGAAATGGTTTTAAACCAATTTTTGAACATATAAAAGGTAATGACAATACATTAGCTGATAACTTATCAAGATTAGTTTGTTGAACATGAATGGAATATCGTGGACCATCATCCTCAAATGGCACAAGATTACATGGCAGAAAAACACCTTTCAATAGCATAATGATGCATCATGGACCTCCACCATTCAATGGATTCTAAAATAGCATAAACAGACCAGCATCACCACCAGTACCCACTTTCAACTTTAATGACAATATTGTTAAAGGAATCAGAAATCCAACTCTGAGATATACGCCAAGAGTACCAAGACTTTCTGATAGGCAACAGGTTCTTTTAGATAATTTTTGGACTATCCAAATCAAACAGCCAAGCATGAGGTTAGGTCATGAAAAATTAATTAGAGCCTTAGAACAAGAGTTTGATAGCTTTAATTTTAATTTCCATCAAAGCCAGCATCATATTCATTCTCTTGAGCACAACATTCAAGTCATTTCTAGAGATCATGAGTCATTACTTAGTAAGTTTACCAAAATGAACCAAGAACTCCAATATCTTAGAATGCAACAAAAGACAAGTGACACCCTGAAAAGAGAATTGAAAATAAGTTTGACAACTGATCAGCATAAAAATAAAGAAAAAGAGGTTATTGAGAACATAGAACAAAAAGCTAATGAGCCTATAAAAGAGATTAAGATTGAGCTCTTAGAAGATGACATTGAAATGGAGCAGCATCAAAATAATGAGCGACATCAGCATCTGAGTGACAAAGAACCGAACAAGATGGAATGACTCCTGGGTTTTATCAGAAACAATGGCCAACTGCTTTGCTTCAAATGCACCCTACCAAGGCGTCCGAACAAGATGGAATGACTCCTGGGTTTTATCAGAAACATTGGACAATTGTTGGCCATGATATCTGTAATGAAGTACGCTATCTTCTTTCATCGGGGAGTATGCTTTGGAAAGTTAATTTTACGCATGTAACTCTTATACCCAAGAAAGCAGACCCAACCTCCATGACTCAACTCCGGCCAATAAGTTTGTGTAATGTGATATACAAAATTTGTTCCAAAGTGGTCACGAATAAATTGAAGCTTATTTTACCGAATATCATTTCGCCATCCCAAAGTGCCTTTTTTTACTGGAAGATTAATATCTGACAATTGTTCGGAAATTGCTCACTTTATGAAAAAGAAGAATAGTGGTTAGAATTATGTGATGGCGCTGAAATTAGACATCAATAAAGCTTATGAGCGCATCGAATGGACGTTTTTAGAACAAATGATGAAAAGATTGGGGTTCGCCGAGGAATAGATTACTTGGATAATGATGTGTGTCACTTCAATTTCTTATTCATTCAAGCTTAATGGGGAACCAATGGGATTCGTACAACCTAAAAAAGGTATTTAGCAAGGGGATTCATTGTCTCCATTCATGTTTGGGATTTGTGCAGAAGGTTTTCCAGCTTTGTTAGATGTGTGGGAAGCTCAAGGACGATTACTAGGGATCAAGGTATGTAATGGTGCGCCTAGTATTCATCATCTACTCTTTCCAGATAATAGCTTTATTTTGCCAGAAGTACTTTGCAGGAATGTTGTGAACTAAAGGAGTTGTTAAGATCTTATGAGTTGGCTTAGTTGTGTGGCGTTCAATGCAAATGTGACTGATGTGGATGATCAATTGCTTGCCGATTTCCTTGGTATAACCCAAGTGGATTACCGTGATCGTTATATTGGGTTGTCGGTTTTCATTGGTAAATCCAAGAAGACTATGCTCGCATATATCAAAGATCAGCTCTGGAAAAAACTACGTGGATGCTGTGGGAATCTTTTAAGTAGTGCTGGCAAAGAGATTTTAATTAAAACCGTGGCCCAGGCAGTCCCTTTATATACCATACAGACCTTTTTACTTCTGAAGACATTCTATGATGAGTTAAATTAAATGGTTGCACAGTTTTGGTGGGGGAAAAAAGTTGGTAAACGACGTATTCACTGGGTAAGTTTGCAGAAGATGTGTAAGCCTAAATGTGAGGGAGGGTTAGGCTTTAAAGATTTGTACGCTTTCAATCTAGCTTTGCTTGCTAAGCAAGGTTGGCGTATTATCCATCAACCACACTATCTTATTGCCTAAGTCTTTAAAGCTCATTATTTCCTTGCAATGGATTTTCTACAAGCCATGGTAAAGCCAAATTTGTCCTATTATTGGAAAAATATAGCAGCATCTAGAGTGTTGATTTAGCGTGGAGCTCGATGGCAGGTGGGTGATGGTTTGAATATTAAAATTTGGGGTGACAACTGGCTACCGCGAGATAATTATGCAAAAGTGCTCAGTCCTTTACGTGTAGGAGTACATCCTAATCTTACTGTGAGATCTCATATGGTGGACTCGAATCGTGTTCGATGGAATACGCATTTGGTATCTCAAATGTTCTTTGAAGAAGAAGCCAACCTTATTATGAGTGTTTGTTTAGTCCACCTGATGAGTTGATTTGGATTAAAGACCCCCCAAAGGAAATTTTATGACTAAGAGTGCATATTTCGTTGCTCGGACTTGTAGTGAAATTTGTGGTGATGTATCAATTAGTTCAATGATGACGACAGAGATCAAGTTTCTGTGGAAGGCTTTGTGGCATGCTAAGGTACCAGGTAAAGTCAAAATTTGTATATGGAGGGGTTGTTTGAACGCTTTATAGACTAGAGTCAATTTGAAGATGAGAAAGGTACTTGTGGGTGATTGTTGTCTCTCCTGTGATAACAAACCTGAAACGATTAAGCATGCTCTTGTATTGCTCTTGAACAACGATGACATGGTTCTCTAGCCCCTTGGGACTATAAACTATGCAGCACAAAGATGTTGGGTTACAAGATTGGTTAGCTCGTTTGGCTTATTCTCTCTTAAGGGAGAACTTTGATTTAGCGCTTGTTTTGATTTGGAATATTTGGAAAGCTCGTAATGAACTATTATGGAAAGGCTCGATGTTACCACCACAGGAAATCCAGTTGCAAGCTCACGCTTGGTTGTTGGAATTTAAGAAGTGGAATGAGGTGCAATCAATGACCAAGGCTGACAATGTGCTGAAATGGAGGAAGCTGGGGGAAGGATGAATTAAATGTAATTTTGATGGAGATTGGGATGAACATAAGGTAGTGGGAGGCGTTGGTGTGGGTATCAGGAATATGGTTGGGGGTTTTATTGCACTCACAATTTTGAAGTTGGCTGGTATTACATCACCTATGCTTGCGGAGATTACAGCTGCTCCTGAAGCTGCTTTAGTTGTTCAACAATTGCAGACTGAACAGATGATATTGGAAAGAGATGCTCTATTGGTGATAGTTGCAATCCAAAATAATATGGCGGCTAATCATGGGCCATTTGGGCATTTGATGGATGATACATGAAGGATCCTACAATCTTTCCAACTGTGGAAATCAAACTTTATGCGAAGAGATGCCAATATAGTGGCTCATCAGTTAGCTAGACTGAGTTTAACTTGGAAGCATCCCATCTCTTGGTTTGAAGAACATCCTCATGTAATTTCTGATCTTATTTTGGAGGATAATTTTACTTATTAAGTTTGATGGTGCAGGACACTATTTTTCCCTTCAATCGGGTTGATTCTCGGGAAGGTTTTTATTGAGGCCCATTGTTAGCACTCTTTCATCTGATTGTATGTTGTTCCCGTTATGAAATGAATATCGTACTTGAATTTCTAAAAAAGTATACCCCAAAATAAGAGCCTAATAACAAAAACATTAGTACATTACTACAAAATACCAAATGTTCAAGGATATGCAAAATGAAGGGAGTTGCGTTTCATGAGATTTGGAGGGTTTTAAAAATCTAAACGACCATGTAACCATCGTCTAAGCGTAAGGTATGCAATTATTAGCGTTTATAAATTATATGTGATTTCACATTTTTCAAATCTATACATTAATGGTTATTCATGAGTGTTTGTATGGTTTTAAATTACTTGATATTTTTATTTTTAATGTGTTTTATAATTTTTTTAATCTCACTCTTTGCCTATATTATATTATATAAATAAATGAAACTTAAATTTTTTAAATTTATATAGAATAATAATACATATTTAACATACAATATATATATACACACACATTATGATTACTGTATTTTATAATATGTTATTTTAGTAGTTTAAAAAATTAAAATATATTGTTGTACTAAAAAAAATTAAAATCATCAAAATAACTTATTTTTTAACGTGTTGAAATGGGTTATTCACATATCACTCTCGCGGTAACCTGTTAAGGACCCGTTATTAACTGGTTCTTATCGTATGACCTGACCCGATCAGTTATTGTGTTAACCCGAAATATGTTATTTTCGTGTCATTTACGTGTCCTGTTAATGGATCGTGTAACAAATTGTCAAGTCTAAAATTTATGTGCAAATTTTGTCTTTCAAAGAAATCTTCCATACTTCCAATGTCTTAATTTAAAGGATTGGAATGGATAGTCAAATGATATTATGGTCAAATGGTAGGTTTGAACTTGTGAATAATGATTTTGATACTAAATTATTAGAGTAAATTGTAGTAATGGTCCCTCAACTTTAATCAAATTGGAGCAATGGTCCCTCAACTAAAAATCTATTACAATTGGTCCCTCAACTCATCAAAATGTGTAGCTATGATTATTTTCATCAACTTCATTAGAATTTTGTCAAAATGAGTTATGTTGGAAGGACCATTGCTACAATTGGGGTCCCTCAACTCATCAAAATGTGTAGCTATAGTCATTTTGTCAAAATGAGTTATGTTGGAAGGATCATTGCTACAATTAGGTTAAAGTTGAGGGACCATTGATTCAATTGGGTTAAAGTTGAGGGACCATTTCTCCAGTTGGATTAAAGTTGACAAACCAATGGTAATGGATTTTTAGTTGAGTAGGGGTGCAACTTGGGTTGGGCTAATCCGAACCCGTCCATGTCCAACTTGACTTTAAACCCGAACAAGCGGGGTGATTTTAGTTATAACCTGCCCAAACCCAATCCAATTTCAACCCGTTCATTGATTGAGTTGAGTTGAATTGATCATTTGCTCGTCCATCCCCAACCCAACCTAACCCGATTAACCAAACCCAATCTCACCAGATTGTAACCCATATCAATTAATGCTCATACTACACCCAAGTGTGCCAAGTCCAAAAACCAACGCCCTTACTAATAATTTTTTAATAAATTACCCTTTATAATTACTTAAGCTATTAGGGAATAAGAGGTTTTGATTAGTCAGCCCATATTCGTAGTCTCTAAATCCTAAAGCTTTATAGTAGATTGATTTATGAAATTAGAGTTAGCTAGCTTTGATGCTACTTGGCTTAAATTTTTTTAGGAATTATTGGAAATTAAGTTGTTACAAGATTAAACTTGTAAAAGTTGGGCAATCCAAACCCAACCCAAGTAAACCGTAACCCAATTAAACTCGAGCCCAAATGAACCTCAATGAAACCTAACCTGAACCCGAACCTGAATTGTAAAAGACGGGTTAGGATTGAGTTAACATTCCAACCCGCTCGACTCGAGTTATACCCCTATAGTTGAGGGGCTAGAGTTGCGAGTTTTGATGAGTTTAAGGACCAATGATAATGAATTTTTAGTTGAGAGACCATTATTCTAATTGAGTTAAAATTAAAGGATCATTGCCACAATTTACTCAAATTATTACGATGACGTGACTTACCTCAAATTCTGAACCTACATATATATATATATATGTTGTAAAACTGGCGGTGTGTGCAGTGGAATAAATAAACAAAACACAAAATTTACGAGGTTCCTCTACAGTCAGTGTGACTGGAGTACTTCCTCGGGGCAACAGTGGTGCTTTCATTATAATATGGAATAATAAGATTAAAAAGATAACTTTGTCTATTATCTCCTCCCTTCTTCCTCTCTTCTTTCTTCCTCTACCAGCCGTATGTCTATCTGTGCATATTTTCTCTCCTTGTTCTCATCCATTTTATAGACATGGCTTTAGATAAAGTTGTGGTGGGATGAACAGTGGAATAGGTGGCCATCCACAATGAATGGTTTGTGAATTACAACACTCCCCCTTGGATGGCCACAAGTTTTCAATTGACTTGTTAAAATCTTGATCTGTTTTGGATGCTCCCCCTAATAAGTATCTCCCCCTAATTTCAAATTCTTTAGGTTGATCATTGATCCTTCTGCTTTAGTCTTTTAGCGGGGAGCGTTGCCAAATAAGGTGTTTTACTTGTTGTTAACTTTCCACAGGTTTTTTCTTGAACTAAGCTGTAGGACTTTCTGCTAGACTTACACCAAAGGTCTGAATTTACTCCTTTTATCTGGAGCGGAATTTGATTCAAGGGTGGTGGACACTTGATCTTGAATCAGACTTGTGTTTTCTTTAAGATCCTTGGGACTTGTCCTTGAATGAAATGGAACCATGAGCAGCTCCACATGACAAGTGATATTCAGCTCCGTCGGGGATGAATCAATTCATGTTTTGTTGTGCTTGTCTCCACATGCTTCAATGTATCATTTTCGCTTGCCTTATTTGTTCCCCTTGCAGAAGTTGTATTTTCCTTATGCAGGTTTGGCATCTTCTCTTGCAGTATTTGTCCTCTGATGCAGGAGTGGAATGCAAACTGTGCATTTGAAAAGTCCTTCAGAACATCACTTCTCAACGACTCATCATGCTTGGCAGCTCCAATCATTATATCAGTAGCTTGAAAATGAGTACTCGAGAGCAATGATAGGTAAGCAATCAGGAAAGTTTCCAGGCAGTCGATTCTTGACTGGAAATTTGATTTCAAGTTCCGACTGATTGCTTTATTTCTCCTTGGTCCTCCAAGTGAGAATAAGGACAAAGAAAAGGATAGGTAGATTGCATGATATGAGATACATTTGCTCTCGCCCCTGATGATATGAGATATTCTTGCTCTGGTGTGACTTATTTGAAAAGGTATTCTCGGAGAGGAAGAAAATTGAATATTTCGAGATGCTTTGTTGAAAATGCATTCTCAGAGAGGAAGAAGAGTTCGATATTTTTGTAGGTCTGCCTTGTTATGGAAGATAGAGATTGACATATATATGGATTTCCTAATAACAGACAGTGGTGTTGTGCTTTTACTCTTGTTAGCAACTATGGTGTAATTAGAACAATAAGATTCATGCGTTTTCAACTTTATTAGAAATTTTTGACAAAATTGCACGTGATATCCAAAAGCTGAGATTGTGTCTGAGAAATGTTGACGAACTTTATCCTAAAAATCTGGCTTTTGAAATTCGGAGAGCGTTGTCTCTTCGATTTTTGAACTAGTGACCATGTTGCTTCTTCTTTTATAGAGACATTAATTGTGCTCAAAATGTATGCTAAAAAAACTACTACATGTAGAATTTTCCCTTTCTTGCACTTTTGAGATTTTATCTGACCTTCTTTTTCTTTTATCATTTCTGAAAAATGGCTTGCCCATCTAACATTTGCTTAGATTTGAGTCTTAAGAGTGGTACAAACGAGCCGCGTCAGGATAATATATAGCGCTCGTCCTTCTTATCTTCTAATGGTCCTTTTACGGTTGTGGACTCTATGATGAAGAATGACCTAACCGCTACAGTGGTAGCTAGGAATCTTCTCACTCCTAAGGATAACAGAATCCTTTCAAACTGGTCTAATGAGTCGGCCGTTCAAGACTCCTTGGCTCTTAGTATTCAGTGTGCGGGCTCTGTTTCTAATATGGGTCAATGCCTACTTGCTCGAACTCACCAAGTTGAATCATTGATGGCTGAGGTGGCAAGTCTTAAATAAGAGATTAGAGGGCTCAAGCACGAGAATAGAGTGTTACACATGCATGCAAATAATTACTCGACGAGCATGAAAAGAAATCTCGACCAGTTACTAGAATCCAAAGGTCGGACTCAAAATGACAATCAGGGGTTCGAGTCTTTATTCCAAAGACACCCATTGTATCAGCCGTCTGGAGTTTCGCCAAGTACCGAGGCTCCAAATGATCAACCTCTGGTGCCTTCCCCTTCTGGGGTACTTCCGAGTACTGAGGCTTCACATAAGCAACCTTTGTGAAGGTTCCCTCCTGTTTGTTTGTTTTAACTCATGTGTATATAATTTCTTGGAGATATTAATAGATAAGCTTTATTTCATTCAATGTATTATACCAAATACAATAAAGCATATACTTCACTAAGATGTGGTACTTCTAGACCAAATATCAATTTATCTTTACCTTCACGAAGATAAATGATCATTTTTAGTGTCTAAATAATTTGAGTATTCAACTCATAATCTTCAATCCATATGATTCTTTATAAACATCATGAATAAGATTCGTGTTGGCGTATTGTTCGATTCTGCAGTTCAAGACAATATCTCTCTCAACACTTTATAAACTTTCTAGACTCTTCAGGAGTCTAAATCTAATATTATCGACTCTTGCAAGAGATTTTAGTATGTTACAACAATATCATAATGGTAGTACTTACTAAGGCAATTTATACCATTCATTGGTGTTTAAGTACATATTTTATGCTTTACCCTTCCAGGGTTTTCTTCCAATCTGAATCCTTCAGGGATTTTCTACACTTCATGACATATTTTCCTTTGTAATTTATACAGAGCAACTTGCTTCCATGTATATTTGAGGGATTTATTTATGGAGATATGATGTGGGCGACTCGTAACCCTTCGTATATAATTCTCCATTCATATGAACTTGTTTATAAGAGCATAATTTCAGGTTTCAATTAGTAACCTTGTGTCATATCATGTGTGTAATTCACTGTATTACAAATGTCCATATGTAATCTCATTTGGTTCAACATCTTTTGGCTATTTGTATTATACACACAGACACAAACACACACACACACACACACACACACACACACACACATATATATATATATATATATTGGTCCATTTTTCCACGTTCTTACAAGATTGTAATGGGATTGCCTTTCTTCATTTTTGGCAAATAATATTTCCTTTTGTCAACGAACAAAAGAACGTGACTCAATATCAATACAACTCATTGATGAATTTAGTAGCTACTTGTAAAAATCAAAATTACCATTGGTTGTCATCAATCATTGATCTCATATTCTCATGTGCAGGCACATGCATAAAAGCTTTTCTTTTCTTTGGATATCCATTACCTTTTCAAGGGCATTACACTATTTCTTCCAGGATGGTCATAATTTAGAGAATGCAGATCTTAACCTCCTCTAGAGCGTTATATAACTGGGATTTTAATCTCCACTTCCAGGAGTTGAGTCATTGGAACATATATGTCTATCATGCTTCATGCATAAGACATCAACATTTCCATGTCCGCAGATTGTCCTTTTTGGAACATGTATCCATACGGTGACTGTCATGCTTCCAGCATGCAACAGTTATGCTTTGGGAATGCAATAGTTCAGTAGTGTCATATTCTTCTTCTTTCGAAGTACTGAACCTTTTGAATCTAAGGGTCTGTCACGCTTCAGGCTTGTAACAGATTTGTTACCACATTATTTTGTCCAACAGGAACATCAATTGATGTAGGCACATTTGCAACAAGTATATATGATTTTATTACTTTCGTTGCATCATTAAATGCATCTGACATTTGATTTGCATATCGCTGCATTGTTCAATTATTCTCACTTCGTTTTTATATTGATTGATTCATGAATCAAAATAAGACAAATTCTCTTCGTTCTTCTAGAATAGTCTTTTCTTATCATTCTTCTGGAATGATATTTTCTCAACATTCTTCTGGAACGATGTTATTTTCTCTTCCTAACGGCAGGAAAATTATCTTACCAAAATCCTAGTCTGCAAGTTGCGCGGTAAACATATTCCCAGTCAAGGGTTCCAAATGTCGAATGATAGATGGTGAATCAAATTCAACATAAATTTCTAGTTTGCCTTCATGCCTCATTTTTAGTACATTGTGGTAGTGCAATAAGCACATAGATAACATAATAAAAAAACTTGTACATGTGTAATGTTTGGCTAGTGCCCAAATACGAGTTGTACTGAGAAATATTGATGGTTGGTAACTGGTCTCAACCAAACTTAATAGTGAATTATGTATAATGGTATGTCCACATGTAGAAAAACTTGCAATCTCGTTTTCATGAGCAGAGCGTGGGTAATCAATTTCATCCGCTTAATAAATGCTTTTGCTAAATCATTATAGTATGAACATGAGGAACATGGTGTTCAACATCAATGCCTAATGACATGCAACAATCATCAAAACTTCGAGATGTAAACTCTCTAGCAAAATGTGTCATACATCAAGGAACTTCTGGTCTTTATTTAATAGCCTATGAATTGGGACTCTCATGGCCTTTATTACAATTAAGTTGTGGCAATTTGGCTCTTCAAACTTAAGATACTTATCAAGAAACTTCATGTCTGATCTTGAGGATGTAGGGACTTCATTCCTGATCTTTTTGCATGATGGAACTTCGGGTCTAATCATTTTATGTGATGAGGATCAAAAAACTTCAGGTTCTTATTTGATCAAGGAACTTCGGGTCCGGTATGTACTCATCGTAACAAAAAAAAAAAGAAGTAAAATAAATAAATTAAAGCAATAGGCGGTAATTCCAACCATGATAAATAAATTGCTTTAAATAAATAAAACTTGTGATAGGGCTTTAAACCAACAATATGCCGAAACATAAAATGCAATGATTAAGTCCTTATCTTTTGCTTTTTTCTTTTTCTTGGTCTGCCATTTTCTTTTATTTCATCCCTTTTACTTTTATTATTATTTCACAGTTCGAAGCCATTTTAGTTATCCAGGAAAGAATAGTAACACTAATTTCCAATTGGTGTTCCTCCTTTGGTGAGTTTCGAAAAAATCGAAACGGTTCCCATAAGTTTTGGAGTCAAGAGTGTCTGTAACTTATGAGAAGATCAAACTGTTATATTTAGTTCAAATTTTAGTATGATATGGATAAGAGGATACTGAACAACTTTCGTGTAGAAACAATTTTAATCTGAGCTACCGAAATGGATTTTTGGTACTCATAAGGTGCCTGTCCAATTTTTTGCGGAAATTGGAAACTGGTTTGGTATTTCAGGCATCTGTGATGATCGCACCGTTGGAATTTTCTGAAAATGTGATATGTTGTAAGTACTGGGCGGACGAACAACTTTGAAGAAGAAAGTATTTCAATCCAAGGTCTACAAGTTGGAGTTCCGAGGCTGTTTACATGGCTGTCAGATTCTTTACGAACAATGGCGTAGCCACCTACAAGGCTAAGGTGGGCTGTAGCACAGAGAGGTTTTCTGTAAGGGTAATGCTATCCATACACTCATTTTTACTTCTTACACACCTCTCTTAATTGCCGGTTGTTCGAATCGAATGAATTGAAAATGATTACTAACAAAATATTAATAAGGCTGTGTTGGAAGTAAAATGGGTTTGTGAATAGATCTATTCTTTTGTAAACTCATGCTTATAGCCTACTCAATTTCAATACAAATTATTATTTAATGTATATTTAGTAGAGGAAAGGTAGTAAATAATACGTTTTCTGCTAAAAATTATAAATTAGTTCTATCTCTAGTCCCCCTTTATTCTATTCTTTAAAGAAAAAATCATTTACCCTATGTAATTTAGCTTTTGTATTTCTTACTTAAGAAAATATTAATAAAGTTCTTTAAATACACAATTAAATCCCTATCTCCGCAATTCTTGACTTTCCGTTGAAATTTTCCAATGAATGTCACCTTTGGTATGTTCTTAATCTCTTTATTTACTTATTCTTGATTTAATTAGTAGGTTAATTATTTATATGGTCCTTAAATTTATCGGTTAGGATTATGATTTTGAGAATAGTTTATATTATATTGTTGTTCATTTATATTGATTATTATATAATTTTATATAAGCAAAAAAATAAACATATAATTTTATGGTATTATTTTGAGCTAGCCCGCCCAAGAAAAAAATCCTGGTTTTGCCATTGTTTACGAATTTTGAGTTTGTACTCTTTAGTTTCTGCCAAGGATGATATACAGTCATACAACAACATATATATATATATATATATTTGCTTCAGGGAAATCAGTAGTACAAAGATTTTCTAATCTGTGAGATTCCAGGCAACATAGGTGAACATGATTTGTGGCTTTGTGCTTTCCACTGACACGAAAGCTTCTCGTGCTGATAACGTGTTGTAAAACTGATGATGTGTGCAATGGAATAAATAAACAAAACACAAAATTTACGAGGTTCCTCTACAGTTAGTGTGACATGGAGTACGTCCTCGGGGCAGCAGTGGTGGTTTCATTATAATCTGGAATAATAAGATTACAAAGATAACTCTTTCTATTATCTCCTCTCTTCTTTCTTCCTCCACCAGCCGTATGTCTATCTGTGTATATTTGCTCTCCTTCTCATTCATTTTATAGACAAGGCTTTAGACAAAGTTGTGGTGGGATGAACAATGGATTGGTAGTGGGATAAGTGGCCATCCACAATGAATGGCATGTGGATTACAACAAAATATATAAATGTCGTTTTTTTTTTTTTTGGTCAAATATATATCGTTTAGATAAATAAAAAAAGAGGACAGAAAAACAAAAAGCAAAAAAAAAAAAAAAAAAAAAAAAAAATCGAAGCTCTGTTAACCATTTCTCTTCACTGTTACCCCGCCTGCGGTACCAACCCAAACACTTTCCACCTGGCCAAGCCGAGAACGGCGATGGCGCCAGAGCGACAAATCGGAAGAACCCTCGAGATTTTCCTTCAATTTGGACGGCAAACAATCGCTAATCACTCAAAAGTTGAACAATCAAAATGTGGGTTTGCTGATTTGATGTCTTGTCTGTCACTGTGTGAGTTCGATTTGGATAGCCATGGAAAGGTAAGTCTCAAAAACCCAAAGAAAACCCTGAAATTTTGATCTTTTCGTTTCCCTTTAAAAGTTGAAACAAGATCTGAAAGAAAGAATCAAAATTTGGTTGGTTACCCTGAAAAATTAACCATTGAAACCATTGGTGCAAAGATTATAGAGGAAGAAAAGACATTCAATGATGGAAGAATAGTGATAGAATCAGTAGTCTTCCTGCTGACATACAGCACCATATACTCTCCTTTTTACCCATCAAATTTGTTGCACGAACATGTGTTTTATCTCGAAGATGGAGTTCTCTATGGGCATCCTTTCCTATCCTAGACTTCTACAGCATGAACCCCTTGAAATCCCGGAAAAAGAATTTTGAATTCATAATTTCATTGCTGCAACGCCGCGATCAAAACTCTAGGATAAAGATGTTTAGGGTTCAGGGTCATTTGAGTTGTTCTTGTTTGCATGATTGCATTGATTGGGTGGTAAGGCATAGCATTGAAGAACCTACACTTGAAATCAGTTTGGGTGACAAGTTCGATTTGCCTATCTGTGTGTTCAGCTGTGATTCTGTGAGGAGCCTCAATCTGATGGGCAATAGCCCAGCAATTTCAGACTCACAGTTCGGGTTTCCATCTTCTTATGTCGGCGCTATGAGTCTTCGCTCCTTACGTTTAATATTTGTGGAGATCTTGGAGAGTGCTTCAGTTGGGTGTTTACTTTCAGGTTCTTCATTCCCGTTTCTTGAGAATTTGAGTTTAATGGATTGTCAAGGAATAACTCATCTAAAAATTACACATCCAACATGTACAAGTTGTCGGAATGCATGCAAACAGCCTGGAAGTTTCTGGATTGAAACTGGAGAGTTTGGACGTCAAAAGTTGTTTCAATTTTTGCCCCAAATCTGAAAATCTTTAAATGGGTTGCTAATTTCAACATTGAGATCATTGAAATCTTTAAAAGCGAATCTATCTGGTTGGCTTCAGCCCAATAGCGGAATGACGAAAAGGAGAGTTGCCGTCAATCTTCTCTGTGCATTATCCCAAGTTGAGAACCTTTGCATAGGCCCTGATTATCAAAAAGACACATGATCTTGTACGTCTTTCAATTTACTACGTAGATATTAGAATGTTTACACTTGCAGCCACCCTAGCTAAACTGTTTGTGCTTCTGTTAAATGTCTAAATGGGCTAGTGCATGGGTCCACTTTTGGAACTCAATCAAACCAGTTTTTTTCCCTCTATGTTGGGACTTAATGGAATGCCCAAACATTTTATTGTTTGGTCTTTTCTTATTGTAGTTTCTCAAACAGAAAGTAACCCCAAAACTTGTCATTGTGTACTCAACGCTAGAAGGAAAAATACACTTATGCGGAGTGTACATTGTGATTTTTGGACCACCATGTATTCTATATATACACACGTATGTGTGTGTAAAAATATTGTATATATGGTTTTGTATTGTTTGGACATGCCAGAGATCTTGGTTGTGATCTACATAGATACCGCACCAAGTTTTCCTACTTACACTTGTGACATTCTTTCTTTCTTTTTAGTCATCGTACATTTATGTAGCTTATTTAATTTTGCAGATTTTGTCTGAAATTTATTATGGAGGTGGCCTACGGTTCTCATTTATGAAAGTTAAGACCATGTACATTTCCTTTGGTTCTTTGCAAAAACCAGATATCCCAGGGCTTGCTTGCCTATTCAAGAGCTCTCCCATGCTCCATTCTCTCAGAATTGACGTAAATGGTCGAGAAGACAATGCTGTAAGTTGTGAGCCTGTGGCATAACTTTAATTTTATATTTCTAAAATTCTCTGATCCTTTCATGTGTGTGTGTTTATATTACTTCTGCGCCTTCAAGTAACCAGAAAATGACAATCCTGTAATTACTTATTCGACACTCTACTCACTTGGTACTTCAAAATCAAATTTTAGAGATGATGAACATTTTATAGGACAATGCTGATTGCACTGAAGAGGAATACTGGGAAAGTCAAGCTCAAACTTTGAGTCACTTCCTATGCCACTTAAAGGTGGTGAACATTCATCTTTACGAAGATATGATCTCTGAGAGTGTGATTAAGTTTGCAAGGTTTTTGCTTCAACATGGAAGCGGCTTGCAAAAAATGATTCTTTCTACTTTCCAATGCTTTGGTAGCAACAAAAATCCTTGGGAGAATAGCATTGTTTTACTAGAGGGATTGCCCCGGTCATCTGCCAACGTCGAATTCTCAGCTTCTTTTTCTCCAATTGTTTTTTCTGACTCTTAGAATGCAGAGGATGGTATTAGGCTTGAATTCCAGGAGCCATGTCCAAAGAACCAGCGGTGCCGTCGTAGCTTGACCGTGGAGACACCTTTTTGACGTTGTCTTCTGATATGGCGAGCGTATAATTTTGGAGTTTAATGTTTCTTGCAATATTGGGAAAGATTGTTTGTTGCAAAATGTGAGAGTAGATTTCTGCTTTTGGGTGTTTAATTTTTGATTGCTAGTTAATATCTCTCTCGTTTCTCGGTTGTCTCTCTGCGTTGATATGGAGATGCATCTGTGTTGCAATATTTTGTAATGTTATATTACATGTATTTCTGCTCCCTGCAGCTCCTATTTTGTTAGTGTTATTATGACTGAGTTTACTCTTCAGCTCTCTCTCTGATCTAACTAGCGAATCAATATGTGGTGGCTGCGTCTTCTGATACTGGTACGGTAAATGAATTTACTGTACCAGTAGAATAAGAAGAGAAGATTTCGAGAATTTATGACCGTTTATTGAGTAAATCTCGGAATAAATCCCCTTGTCATGATGGTTTCTTGGAATTGGAAGGGTTTGAGCCGTCACTATAGTATCCCATTATGCACGATGATGATGATGTCTGGTTTTCAAGGCACAATCTCTAAAGATTAGTGTTTCGGCGTCTGCGCACTTGGGGCGTGGAACGCATGAGACCACCGAAGACGGACAGACGCCGTGGAAACTCGACACGTGGTGTTTTGTGGTAGTCGAGGGGAAGTGGTGCAGATACAGGAATCGAGTCCATTAAATTATCAAGTTAGTGGGTCTTAAGTAACTCGGAACGATTAGCCAGGTGTCCTTGGCTGAATAGTGTTTTCACTTCTTCAGACCCTCTTGGCCTAAGGTTTTAGAAGCGAGTGGGCAATGTATGGGATCCAAAATAATAGATTTGAGCCGAGTAAGATAATGGGCTTAGCCTAAAGTTAGATAGGAGTCCCAATCTGTTTAAATAGAAGCCTATCCCAAAGTGGATTGGCCGAGTTTGAATTAATGACTGATTTCGTGAGAATATCAGCTAAGTCTTAGTTTAGTCAAGAGTCTTTAAAGATCAAGATGGCATAGTAAGATTCGTAATATTCCAAGAATGTGATTAGAACAAGAAGTGAATTGAGTACCAAGGAAAGACTAGGTTCAGAGTCACAAGTCTAGTAGGAGTGACCACATTCGATCCAGATGGGAAGATGATTTGTTATTGGACGAAGATCTGCTGAGGAGATGCAATCCAAGTAGGATTCTACTTTGGCACCAGGAGACCTTCAACGTAACACACAAATCTGCCTTGCACAAACTCTTGCTCTACGCGAAACCCTCTCATCTTTGAGAAAACATTGACCTTCATAACTTCGTCAAGCATACCTTGCAATTTGTAGAAATAGTTCTGGAGCTGTGGAGTCAAGTGATCGAGGAGTACCTTGCAATTTGTAGGAATAGCTCTACTTCAAGTTCCCATCAGCAATGAGCCTTTGAGTCCCTATTGGAAGATGTTGACTCCTTAGCTTCTCGACAAAGTAAGGTGTAATCAAGTTACCCCGTTCGACACATTGAAAGCCAAACTTTTATTGAACTTCACAGAAACTAGCAGCCTTATCTTCAAGCTCTAGAACCCAAAGGCCAAGACGAGTTCCTTCCTCGGCTGCAATTGCAAGATAAGAAGTTAGCAGTGCGTCCAACATCGCCACTGCATTCATTTGCTCACCAATCGAGCTCGGTCGTTGAGTTGGCACGCCCCGCATTCAACTAAAGGACACAATTAGCTATTGGCCTACGCGCCACGTAGGTTATGTAGTTTTTAGGGTCAACACAGTCCTAATAAAGTTTGCCAGTTACTCGGCATTCATTTTGTTGGTTTGAAGCATACCGTGGTTTTATGTAACCTTTAGATGTTGAGGTCACCTATATTTAGTAATTCCATACGTCATTAGTAGCTAGATTTCTTCTAATAAGTTATCACTCATCAAACTGAATATATTATGTGATAAACCTAAAAATCAAACAAAAATTTTTGTCGTTGAAAGTTAATCCAATCCGAAATGACACTGTTTGCGAAACCAGCATTCGGTGTTGCAAATTTGCTATCATGAGTTCCTGAATTTAGGGTTTATACTGTGGGTTGGTGGAGCTGAATGATGATAGATTTCTTTTGGCACCTGTGGAAAATGTGGGTGAAATTCAAATAGTGACAGAAAACATAAAACAAACCAAAAGTAACATTTGATTTGAAGGCTAATGTAACCCCAAAATCCGGAATCTACATAGGATGAAATTTCATCTCTCCATAAACATTTTTTAATTATTATTGGTTTACAACCTGTAAAATTTTGGATATTGCAGCAGAATTGTCTTGTTCGTACATCAAATTAAACCAATAAAATATGCCGCATTTTATAGTTTAAAAGAAAAAAAAATTGTGTTGATAATTACTCTGATAATTAAGTTTCTCTTTATTGTTTGCAGAAATTAAAAATATAAATAATTGTCTGGCATGTTCAAAGCATATAAGCTCCCAAGCAAGAAGAAATCAAAGCCAGATTTACAAATTTGGCAACACATGTTGAAGCACGCCTCACATTGGTCATATAAGATTTTTGAGAGACGGGTAAACTATTAACACTAATCTTAACGCCGATACTGATATTGTCTCATAATATGCATCGTACCATCTGTAAAAGTATGGAAAGGTGGTTCAAAAGTGGACCTCAAGTGCAAAAGTAAATGCTCTTAACCAACTGAGTTACAAGTCACTTATAATAAGTTAAGGTTTATACGAAGGCCTTGATCAAATTAACAGTAGACCTATTCAGTACGAGAGGAAGTTTAACTTCATAAAATTTCCGATGTGATACGTGACCCCATACTATTTAAATTTCTCTCTGAGTCCTAGGCGCATAGTATATTCTATATCGGCCGGCTGCTGCATGTTTTATAGACTCAAAATATAGTTTATCAGGCCATGAAGATATCGTTTTTCTTCGTTAAATTCATGGAAACCTCTTCGGAATCTCCTTCATAAAAAACGAAAACCGAAACTCCAATTCTCGCAATCATCATATTGTCATCCGATACGAAACAATTGAAGTTGCAGAGGCAGCTCTGCCGCACAATGCCAAGCCCGTCAATCATCTCCCGCTCTTCGTCCTTCCCACGGCTCAAAAAAGCATGGCCTTCGCAGTACACTCTCCCGGAAAACCTCCCTCCTGCGAACCACTCTGCATGCACAGCTCCTGCGTCGAAGATCACTTCTGCCAAGCTTTCCTGGAGAAGGAAGTTCAGAAAACTTATCAGGAAGAGACGGAATTCGAACTTCACAGAGCAAAGCCTCGAGGCTCACAATAACGCGCACATTGTGAAAGATGTGAACAAGCTTCACAAGAGAGTAGAGCAAGTTAGTCTTCAAGACTATTGTAACTTTGAGATTGATGAGGAAAGAAGCTCAAAATATAGTCCCTATTACATTAGGGGACTCACGTATCCGAACTTCGTTGTCCCTAAGCATCCAATTAGTACTCCCGGGCGTGAAAGCCATACCTCTCATGGTTCTTGGAACTCAATCTCCACCTTCTTTTCGGGGTTCAAAATGCGAGAGTGGAGCTCTTGCATTGGTTCAAAAAGCAAGAGCAACAAGCTTAGGCCGGAAATGTACACCGCAATGAAACCCCTCAAACCACCTGTAGTTAACTTCTCATCATCGACAATTACAGAGCTTTCTTTGGTGGAGAAGGAGAGCAGAGAGATGAAGGTGGTCAGGACTAGTAGCAACGAATCTAACAAAGAGAAGCCATTGAGGAAAAGAGTGCGATCAGGAGGAGCAGCAGCAGCTGATGTTGATGCGCCGAGAAATGATCAAATTAAGGTGATGAGTGAAGCCGAGAAGGAGTATGCATGGGCAGACAAGTACCAGCCTCTGTGCTTAGAAGATTTCATATGCAATAGAGACAAAGCAACTCAGCTGCAGGCTTTGGTATGCATGTACATCAACAACTCTTCTTTTTTTATTTTATGCACTTCTTTTATCTTATCAACTACTCAAATTAATTTGTGCATTGAAATTAAAAATACAGGCCAAAGAAGGAGGATGTGGACATTTCATATTTGAAGGACCGCCAGGAGTGGGGAAGAGAACGATGATCTGGGCTATGCTTCGAGAGGTTTTTGGACGCGACACAATACATGTATGTAGATATGATTCACTCTGTTTCACGTTGATTTATTTGCAGCTTTTATTCATGTCAATCTTTTAACTTTGTTCTTTGAAACATATTATTAGGCCAGAGAAGAGTTCAAGGCATTCAACCTCAAGGTAATTTACTTTATCCTCAATATTTACTTGATCAATTAATTTCACCAACATTTATATTAGTACATATAACATTCTTGGGAGGATTTAGGGGTTCATAATCACAAATGACAATTAGTCTGTAGTTAATCACTCTGTGCTGCATGATATAACAAAACATCGACCTTTTACTCGATTTTTCTTCTTTGTATCTTTTTTTCTCATAGGGTGAAATGGTAGGTAGTATAGAAGTACATGTAAAGCAATCTCCTCAACATGTAGAAGTGAATCTCTCTGAACTGAAGGGCTATGAAAAGCATGTGATTGTCGAACTCATGAAGGAAACACAGGACAACACGCTGAACAAATCTATGCCGTGCAGCCTTGACAACTGCCGAGGTATATATATTTAGATTAAAATCAGTACAAATTGATTTACTTCTAAAACTAAGCTGAGTAAATAGGTGCAGGAATAAAGCCTTTGCCTATTTTTATACACATATACATGTTTGTGCAGCAATAATATTATACGAGGCAGACAAGCTATCAACCGATGCCCTGCTGTATATAAAGTGGCTTTTAGAAAGGTATAAAGGGTGTAATAAGATATTCTTCTGCTGCTCTGATGTCTCAAAGCTTCAGGCAATCAAATCACTTTGCACCATCTTTGAGCTTTCACCTCCTTCGAAGACTGAGGTGGGAAACTAGTAAATTGTAACAAGGGGTACATAATTATGTGTTTCCTGAATTTAATATGTTTCGGTTTGCTGTTTTCCAAAGAGTTTGATCATTTAGTTTACTTTCTGCATTTTCAGATTGTTGAAGTTTTAAAATTCATATCTAAAAAAGAAGGCATAAATTTGCCACATGAATTGGCTGAAAGGTTAGCCCAAAATTCTAAGAATAATATCCGTCTAGCCATTCGTTCATTCGAGGCTACTTGGAAGAAAAGGTAATTAATAAGGAAAAAAATAGTTTCCGTCAACTGTTTTTGCTACTCATATTAATTTACGTGTTCTTGGTGTGCTCTGAAACGGTGTACATGCAGCTATCCTTTTAAAGAAGATCAAGTAATTTTGACAGGTTGGGAAGATAATATTGCAGATATTGCCAAGAATATGATTGAAGAGCAAAGCCCAAAACAGTACGCTCCCTTGAATTTTTGGCTATATATTTTGTTCTTAGTACAAGTTATTGTGTAGTAAGAGTACACTATACAATATGTGCCTCGGAAAACTCAGTTTGCCTTGTTCTCAAATTTCCGAGATACATATTATTGTATGAGCCGGTTATATACAAGTTTATAACCTCCCCCTCACGATATTTACTGAATCTCACATCCTGTGTTGTGAGATGGCGGTACAAAAGTTCTTCGGCGCGAATGGAGCTTAGCCCAGTTTAATTGTAGAATAGATTAGAATTAAGATAAACTTTGCAACTTCTGCAAATGAAATGATCTGCATCTTTTGGCAGGCTATATATAATCCGCGGAAAGCTTCATAATCTTATAGTTCATGGCGTATCTCCCGAATTCATTTTCAAAGTAAGCACATTGTCGCCCTTATATTAGATATTTAAGTAATAATACTATGAAGCAAATTTGTTCTAATTCTTATGCAGTCCCTAGTAGCAGAGCTGAAGAAGTATGTGGACGGCAGCCTGCGAGTTGACAGCATGTACGACGAATACAATGTACGAAACTTACAAACCTTACAGGGCAAATTGTTTTGATAGGTGTTAAATAATGAACTATTAATGTCACCAAAATATGGTTTTCTCTTGAATCATGCAGAGGAACGACGAATATATGTTTGAGAGTGACAAAGCACTGGCACTCAGTCGGCACGATCACGGGGAAACGGATAAAAGGCCCGCCGAACAATCTGTAAGGCACGTTCAGCAGTTCTTGAGAATTGAAGGTAAAACAACTGTTGGAAAGTTAATATAATCTCATGAGCTGGTTTGATTTGTGTTATATATGTAGATTGACGGAAATGTTATATTGTCATACTGCTTGTGGCAACATAAGATGCTTATATTACTAGATTATGAATCTGGATCATTGTTTGGGTTGATTCAGATTTGAATGTGTGGTTCAGATTCACATTCTGGCAACATAAGTCTGGCAAGAGAACGTTGCCCTATAAGCGCATTATGTGTATATAACACAAGCATTGCAATGTCCATCACTATTGCAATCTAAAGATTTGCCACTTCTTATACATAAGTTTGTTTTCATTCTCTCCCAGAGTTTATAGCTAAGTTCATGAGCAGCTACAAGGGTTGCTTAGATACCAAATCTTTACCCGGTCAAGATCCAACATAAGGAGACTTCTTATCGTCAGCCAAACAACTCGCGAAGGAATTATGTACCCTAAAATTTCCATTGGGGCAGCTTCCCTTTTTTTTTTTTCTTGTTACATGTGATCTTAGTACTGCTGCAGCTGGAAACCATTGGTTTTCTTGTAAACTTGAGATCATGGCTTAAACTTTTATGGAGTAGTGTGGAAATCAATAAGGTGTAGTAATATGACAAAAATGTTTGTCAACAACATTTTGAAGTAAAAATAATGTTTTATTAAGCAGTGTATATTATTACCAGCTAGATATTCTCGAACGTGTTGGGATGAGAACGAGCATAAGTTCAAGATTCGATTCATTTTCTCGTACGTGTTGGGTTGAGAACGAGGATAGGTTCAGGATTCGATTCATTTTCATTGTAACACGAAAATAACATTAAATTTTGCTTTGGCCATGCATCAAGGATGATAAGGGTCACTCAATGTCAAAATTTGTACAACACTTAAAATCGTTACATAATTGGCAATGCCAAACACAACACTTGGCCAAACCAACGTGACGTAGAAATTCCGGCTCAACGGTATTGATCAGTTCCATAACAAATACCGGCACACCACTTTATCGCGGCAGGCATGGATATGAGAAAAAGAGGAGCTGCTCGTAGAGGGAATCGAATTCCCGACGCGTTCGGAGAAACTGTTGATAATTGGTTTTACAACAAGGTATTGCATTTGATCAAATACATATGAATTATTATGAGAATAGAAGCATAACAAGCTTCCGTATATCATAGAGCCCAAACCAAATCAAAATTTAAATTAATTCGTATGCCTTACTGTACAAGCAATTGAGAAAACAAATGCTACAAAACTGCAGGATACCTCCTTGTGTATCATTGAACTGCTAATCTCTGGAGATGATCCAAGAAGACCTCAAAACTGACATCGTCGGTAAAGATCACATCCCCTCCCGGAAGTGGAGCTTCGTTGTTATAAGTCGCAGAAGGATTCAACTTTGCCAAAAGAAAACGGGCCTGTGTAATTACATAAAGGAAGGGGGATCAGTGACGCCAAATGAGTATCTAGTGAAAAACAGGTTCGTTCTTATTTTCCTATTGACTCGTGCCAAAACAAGGAATGATGACAACGGATTCAAACCAAGAGTACCCTGGAATAACGTATCAAAATATCAATGCCAGAAATATAGTTCCTCTCTATAAATCATCAAAGAAAAAGAGGCATGGTCCGTATAAAAAATAACACAATGACAATACCTGGGCCAACTCATACGTTAGAGACGATTGTAATGCCAAGGCATTTTTACCACAGAAATACAGGTTTTTTTGTTTAACGTCCATACTACAAGATAGCGTCAGAATTACCTGAGAACCATGCTGATCGCAAATCACCAGGCGGGGTACTGGAAATCTTTCCTTGATAATTTGATCTCCATCATCACGAGGAGCTTGTAACAATTGAGCAAATGCCTGGAAGCATAGATCTGTTTTAGTGGACGTAATATTTTGAAGAAGTTTTCTAGCATTGAACCTTCTATTTATATCAGAATTAAAAGCAACAGTTTCCTTCAAGGGTCTTTATTTGTTTGAACTTTGGAGTAAAAGAAACAGAACAAAATAAAAACTGAATCTGGCTAATTCGCAACTCGTCATTTTATCGATTAAAACAAACAAGGGCCATATACAAGGACAATAGATAAGCCATTGAGCCGAAGGCAAATTTTGAATCGAATATAGGATTGGCCTATGCAAATATGAGTTACTTATGAGACTCAGTGAGGTAGATGAGTAGGTCTGATTGTCCATGATAAGCACCATGATAAGCACCAAAACTTGATAGTTGATCATGGAGTTTTCGCTTTTACCGCAGAAAGACGTAACAAATTATAGTATTACATTGCACAATCAAGTAGTCATAAGTCAAAGGCAGTTAAAAAAATTGTTCCAAAGAAAAACAGATGGAAAATTCCACATTATGCCATAAATAATCAAGAGCTTTTAGTGCTAATACTAACACATATACAGATCAGTCTGCTATCTCAAGGCAGGGTCATCTCTAACCCAAGGGAGTGGCTTTAGTAACAAGTTGCAATGTTTTACTCTGTTTTCATCCAGTATAGTTCTTTATATAAAATTAATCAGGAATCATGCAAAGAGGACAATGCATCTAATGTTTGATCTGCTGGATATCTAGATGCAGCCTTCATTATATTTTATATCACGATAAAGGTGAACTTAGTCGTGAAGGAAATGATCTTTTAGATTCACTTTTTTAGACTTGAAACATAGATGGAAGGCAAAGACAAGCTGTTCAGATCAACTTTAACTAAAAGACGGCAAAACATTACCTGATGTTCTGGGAGATCCTGATATCCAGCTTTCCGCCATTGAGCAATGGTTGAACCATGAAAAATAACAACAGTAAAGTATGCGTCTAAAAGCAGAATCCTATCTGCTGCAATGGCAGCGACGTCAAGAAGTGCTGGTTCTGGGCCTGAATGAAATGAATATGAAATCAACGAAGGCTGAAGCATCACAACTGAGTTGGTAACATTTTCTCGGTTGAGGATCATTCTGAAGTATGCTGTTTCATCTGGGCTGTTGTTAAAAACCTGCAACACAAGTTCAATTGACGTTAATCACAATATCTATACAATAGATAACAACGATAAGAACAATGCGGAAATTAGAAGTAATGTGACATACACAGAGGTATATACCTGCACAAATTGAGAACGCCGTAAATGAAACATAAATTGAGGGAAGATTGAAAACCGTGGAGATAAACTGAAAGAAGAGGGACTGTCCTTTTGGTAATCTCCAAACCGAGAACACATGTGTATCAATGATTTATCCAACCATCTTATAGGGTCAAACTCTGCCTGGATATTTCATGAAACGACAAAAAGATTAGTGAAGCAATCAGTCATATTTTACAAAATAATACACACACATGTTATAAAACATCAAGAGTGCTGAAAATCACTTCTCACGAAAGCAACCCAAAACGTATTGATTAAAAGGATACGACTCTTTTGCGATTTTACCACATCAAATATGCAAAACAAATAAAGTACTATATAGCATGGTTGTATTGGGCACTGACGTATGTCTCTGTTCATTTCCATTGCCAGTTACCTTGTCGCACTAGAGTTTGGATAGAGTTTGGAGAACAACTATTCAAAAGCTCAAATGGAAAAGATTACATTAAGGAAAATTATCATGTGATGTATGCTTTCTTTTGGTTTTCTTATATAGAGTATTCTTTATATGAGAATGATTCTTCACAGAGTGATGTGTGGATAATAGATTATAGCAATTGTCCATGTTAACTTCACACAGAAATTTGACATCGCCACAAGTCATCAGCACAATAATCCATTACAATTAGGACTACAAGGTGATGAGCTAAAAATTCCATTATTTGTTACATCTTCCACCGTATGTTTTTGGTCTTTACATTGACACAACATTTTACCATTCAGCTACAGCCATTGGATTTAAAAATAAAAATGATACTGAAACTAAGAGTGAAAATGTCTATGGTTCATTGTTGTTTTTTTTTCTGCTGAGAGTCAGCATCCCAATCTCTAAATCTAGACCTTGTCAGCATGAGTGATCGCTGTTTCATTTCCTTTGCATGTCATGCACATGTACACGCAGCATATCATATAGGCTTTAATAAATTACGCTTTTTGAAACTTCAATATCTATTGATTAATAAACAACAGAGATAAATGAAAGCTTCATTTAAATATCCTGTGATGAATTATCTTAAAACTAAAGAAACTCCTTCAAAGAAGAATAGAGTGATGAATTGATGTATTCTTTATGGGATTTGGAACTCCATCTGTAGTTTCAACCTTCCCAGGATGACGGCAGACTTGAAAAACAACCTATAGGAACTTTAACCCAAAAGGAAACAAATTTTCTTGCATAAACATTTCTCAGCCCTGTATAAGTTCAAAGAAATATGCCTAGGAGGCTTTCAGGTTCCAGAGCGAGAACAGACAAGAATTTCTTTCTTCAACATTCAAATAAGCTCCATTACCCATGAATCATGTTCAAATTTTCTTCTTTCTCTAACTTTAGTACTTGCGCATATTCAGTTTTACCCTTGTTTTGTTTGTTGGAGTGTCTGTCAGTGACCATATATATATGAGAGAAACAGATAAAGGGGAGATGGAAAAATGGAAGCGGCAATTCAAATTTTTTTGGGGGTCAATATCACCATTTCCAATTAGAAAATTTACAAAAGACAATCTAATAAGATTTGTTATCAACAAATTTGGGTTTCAACACCTGAGACAAGTGTATAGAACCATGTAATAATAAAGATTACCTCAGTTTCCATTTTGAAAGAAACTAGGCGCGCCATGACTACAGCAGCTGCTTCTTGGTCAAATCCAGCAATCAACTCCTATTGTATAAACCAGTAGCTTCATATTACAATTTAAAAGAAAAGAAAATGATACTTGAGGAAGTAAAATCAAATTCATGCAGCTGCAATAACTAGTATGTAATCCCCCATGGCATCAATACTATTCCAAATCTATAACAAACTATTATCTTCCCCTCATAATCAATGAAAAGTCAAAAACTAAAGTCATGAAACTAAAAGGAGCGAGAGAGAGAGAGTTGCATATATTGTTTTTGAAGCAGTTTAACAATGAAAGAAGAATTTCCTCTAAATTATGACAAGGAGCAAAACGCCTGTAAGTCCAACCCCATAGTCTCTTTTGAATCAAAGGTTTTACTTATCAAAGAAATATGGACATCAAATTCAAATAGAATATACTTAAACATTGCAATTTGAAAGCGGTTGTGAAGGTTCAGTAAAAGCAAAGTTTTCCATGATGAAATACCTTCATTATATCAGACACATTATTTAATATTTTTCTTTGCAAGAAAAAATGATAATGCATCATATATTGAGGACAGGGAGTACAGAAAACTTGCCTGAAGGCTTCCAGGTCCAGCAACCCATCTTCTCGATAGGGTCGTAACACGGAGTCTCATTTGACCACTACTATGCTGATAACTGTAGCAAAATATCTACAATCAGTAAACATATTTCCTTCTATACTAGGCACAAACAAAAATAATAGCTCAAAGTCTGTAAGCAAGGAGTTCATACTAAGTAAGAAACTGGAAGTAAAACTGATTGCTAGTCGGTTGAACAGTAGCATCCGGCATTTCCTTCTTAACAATTTCAAATATTAGACATAAAGATGTCGCTTTGTCAAGGCCACACATCTTCCATGCACTAGTGCTCCCCTGACCAACAACCGTGTCCGAGCACAAAGGACCTTTCTGCATAAGGTCAACAGTATAAGGTTTGAGAACATGACCAGCTAAAAAGAGAGATCAACATTATACTGTTGATTATACCTTCTCAAGAGATGCACAAGGACCAATAATGCCCTGAACTTTGACATCTTTTGAGCAGTTTATCTCAAATATACCACTGCTTCAAAGATAAAAAAAATAAGAATGCCAGTAGAGATTTGTCACAAATTTAAACATCTACATAACATAGAAACACCGAAAATTATTTTCAGTGTAATGTCCACCGCACCTTGGCACAATATAAGCCGCTCTTTTAAGGAGCAAATTATATGAAAAATTACTGGAGTTAATGCCACGTTATCAACAAATTTGTTATAACTAAAACTAATTCATTTTCTTTTCAGAACAATAAAAACATTTAACCTTGTCACAAATAAAAGAAAAAACTAAACTGCAAAAGCAAATCTTATATTCCTAAATTATTGATCTGAAACTATGCTCAACAACAAAGTCACCACACTAGACTAGAAAGTACCTGACAAAATAGTATCTGTACCATTCCACTGATATATAAGCAAATTATTAATAGTAAGACAAACGGGTGAAGATACATTTAGCAGCTGTGCAAGATGTACAGAAAAAGAAGACATCATGTTGCAAGTCATATACACAGCATCATATATTACATTCTAAGAAAGCATAGGTACAAAGAAACCACAAAAAACTTCAATAAGAAAAAATTATCATAGATAAGTTTGCTTCGCAGCTGCAAAAAATGTTTTGGAAATACAAAGGCCCCAATTGGGGTTGTGAAAGTTCTAATATGTGCACCTTTAGTATCACGGTGACCTTTGAACTACACCTCTGGTTTTGTTCTTTCATTAAAAACTCTTCTTTTTTTTTCCAGTGAATGAAACTTACTTCCTAAAAGACTTACAAAAAAGAAGAGTATGTTTTCAATTTTCACAAATAAATAACATAACATATACATGTCAAGAAAGCCAAAGTATAACATAAACACAAACGACATTCCAAAAGTTTACAAGCAAGAAGCGCAAGTTTTCTAAATCTACTGGGAAACGTTCATAATGAAATTTGAAAATAAACAGCAGCAATTTCCCATTTTGAGATTGACCAAGGAAACTGTACTTTGATGATAAACCAAGCTCATAATCACCCGACTTAAAAACACGTCTGAGTGAGTCCTTAAACACTGAATGGCCAAAACTTTCAGCAAGTACAACTAGTCCTCCAGTTCTTTCAACTGCAATTTTAAGTTCTGCGATCCCCACCTGAAAGGGGAAACAGCATGCAAAAGAAACAAGAAATAATTTTAAATGAACATAAAACACCAACAAATAAGACACCTTCAATTTAATCTGTGGAACCCAAGTGTATAAGCTCAAGAAGCTTAATAAATTGTTTAACAGCAATTCTTTTGGGATTAGGACTAGTCTCCAACATATAGAATCCTTCCCCTACATATCAATTAACAATAACATATTACCTACCCCCTCCGAAAAGAAAAAGTAACATAAATAGATGTCCTACGCATGTTAAAACATTTTCTGTTACATATTATTGTATTGCAATCAATGTTTTAAAAGGCTCGCCTCAAGGCGCGCCTAGGTGCCCTGTGAGGCTGGGCTTGAGGGTTGCCGCCTCTGTTTTGAGGGAGTGGGCGGAAGGCGCTGCCTAGGCGCGCCTCAGGAGATTTTTTTTTTTTTTTTTTTTTTTTTTTTTTTTAAATACTCCCAAACCCAAATTTTGGGTAGGGTTTTAACTACCTCATACCTCTTCCTTGCACTATCATCTCTCTGCCTTGTTTTCTGATTTTATTTTTTATATAAAGGATGTGTGTGCTGTCTGCGTGCATTGTTATATGTGTGCTCATTGTGCTTTTCATCCTCTATTATATATATATATATATATATATATATATGTGTGTGTGTGTGTGTATGTATTTATAATATATGTGTGTGCTCAGGGTGATTATTGATTAATAATCTTTTTTGTTTAATATAATATATGTGTACGCTCAGTGTATATATTAAAAAATTTAGGTCCCGTGAGGCTTCGCCTCATGCCTAGGCTGGGCTATCCCTCAGACGCCTCGCCCAGGCCTCACACTTTTAATACATTAATTGCAATAAAGATTTATAACAGGAAAATTAAATGTCCAAACGTTAAAGATTACTATAGTTGGCAAAGATTAAAAAGAAAAACATTTAGTAACATTGGAGATTCTATCTTGTTCCTGAGATAGGGTAGTTGGAGGATAGACAACTTGGATAAATGAAATGTTGCCATCTTTCGTAAGTGATAGTGGAGATTACTATTAAAAGAATTCTCTTGGGGATAGTTTTCTTAAAAGAAAATATCTACTTAGTGGAACTCTAATATTATGGTTAAAGGGTCTAGTCAAGGACATTGGAAACATATTTCAAAGGGTACCTTTCCCCTCACCATTATCTTCGTGCAATGATGGGGAGTGTAGAAGATTAGTGAGACTGGTGGTTGGAGAGCCTCTTTTCTATGCATCCTATCCGCATCTTTACAGGCTATCTAACTCTCATAACATATCAATGGAAAATGTATGCTTCTTCTCTTATTCAATAAGTTTGAAATTTCATTTTGTAGGATTTGAAAGACTTTGAGGTTAGCGAGCTTTAATCTTTACTCTTCTTTTATTAAGGTAGTTCCTTACAAGTTGTTAAACCATATATAATATGTTGGAAACTTGAATCCTTGGGGCTTTTCATGCAATTCTTCTTTTTTAGAATTGGTATGAATACATAAAAATACAGAAATGTATGGACAGATTCAAGATGAAGGAAAAGAAACAAAGTACTTGGATAATCATCGCTACAAAAAAAGTAGA
Source organism: Pyrus communis (assembly GCF_963583255.1). Taxonomy (NCBI): domain Eukaryota; kingdom Viridiplantae; phylum Streptophyta; class Magnoliopsida; order Rosales; family Rosaceae; genus Pyrus; species Pyrus communis. The sequence continues at coordinate 20,244,331 of NC_084812.1, forward strand.
GACAAACTTGAAAATCACCTGGTCAAGGGCACTAGCAAAAAGATCAAGAACATGTCCTTGGTTTACAAGCTGCCTTGATAGTCCCTCATAGAACTTCACTGCTTTATGGAAGTGTGTGGCAGAATCTTTATCTAGGTCCTTGTGAGAACGAATGGGTTCAGATAGGTTTTTCGACACAATCTACAAAAGATCGCAAGCAGAAAAATCAGTGTAACAATTTAGTAATTAAAAAGGTAAAGTATAATTGCCATCATGCTATGGCAAAAGAAACATCACGCACTACATGGTTAAACTACCTAATAATTACCATCTCAACCATTTAAATTAAAATTTGGAGGAAAATAATTAAAAATCAAGAAACTTTGAAAACAAAGCATATAGAAGAGGCATCCCATATATGAATAAATTGTCAACAGTTATGGTAGTGGCATACTGGCCATAGGTTTAAAAACTATCACATGGTACTTTTAGACCATATCCATGAAAGAAAGGGGAGGGCAAGGGGTGAGCAGTTGGAAAACGCAAGTCAAGGTAGTTCCACTTGTAGTCAAGCAAAGAACGTTCACAGGGCTAAATATGAAAAAGATAAGGACACCCTTAACCCCACTTTCATTGGCCGTGTATGTTGAGCAAAACAGCCAATTACACAAGCCAAAATGCGATATTACACACATATTACTGAAAAAGCTTTACAATTTTCCATCCAACCCTAAGCATTTGAACGTACATAGAGAAAAACAACCATTTGCATAAGCCAAAATGTCAGAAAACACATATAGCCAAAAAGGAATTATAAACTGCCAATGTTCAATAACTAAGCATTTGCATTAGCCCTTTTTTGTTTGTCATTTCATTCTCTAATCTCTTAATCGCAAGGACCCCCTTAAGGAAAGCAGTAAAAAAGTAACAACACCGAAGGACCAAAAAGCGAGATAAGAAGACAAAGAAACAATTTAGGTAAAATAGGTCCCTTATAATGAATTCTAGTGATCCCAAGTAGCAGTACTGCTGCCAAAGAAGTTCCTTAGGAAGCAAACCATATAAAATCGACCACAACCTTCCAACCAACTACCAACCAGGGATAAAATCTCTATCTTCTAAGTTTTGGTAAACTTATCAATTCTCGTTAACAGTGATCTTTGTAGCAAAAAACATTTTAGTATCAATCAAGGAGACTCTATTATCTTAAGTTTCGGTGCCAACAAAAATAAATAATTAAGAATCCTTACAGCACCCATGCCTTCTGTGGAAGGCCCGCCAATAAATGCCATAATCCGAGCCCCAGAACCGGGCACGCAAGCTCCCAACAAGCTGGCCGCAACGCTAAGGGCAGTGCTGGTGCATCGAGTGGCCCTCTGATCCGCGGGCACTGGCCAAGGGTCCTTCTGCAACTCCTCCAACACCGAATTAAGTGCAAACTCACAATCCGAAGCGGGCAGCAAAAATCTGGCAATGCTCTCGGTGCTCAACCCGTCACGGTGCCCAGCAATGACCCCAGTAGCCGGTTTCGGCTTCTTGAGAAAGAAACTCATCTGTTCAAGCAACTGCTCCTTGTTGACGTCCTTGGATCCTTTGAAAATGTAAGTTTTGGGGACACCGGAGAAACCCAATTCGTGGACATGAACGAAGGTCCCGAAAGTGATGAGCCCCACGAGAGAGTAGTCCGGGAGTAGACCCAGAGCCTGAGACAGAGCGGACTTGAGGAACGAGAGCTCCTCCTCCATCATGCAGGTGTCGACGACGAAAATGAAGACCGGAGGTGAGGTGGGTTTCTCGAGCGACGAGTCGTATTCGATGGTGGTGTACTGGGGGAAGAGCTCGGCCGGGAGGTTCTCATCAGAGATGGAGGCGTAGTGGGGAGGGAAGTGGTTGCGGGTGAAGCAGAAAGGGCAGATCCAGATCTTGGCGGCGTAATCGACGGTGGAGAATGGGTTGAGGACGGAGCGGCAGGTACGGCAGCGGAGGGCAGCGTAGGGGAGGACGGGCATGGAGGGGAATGGCTTGATCGGAGTGTAGATGGCGGAGACTGGGACTACGCTGTTGGTGGACTCTTGCTTCGTGCCTGGGATTACGTTCCATGGCATTCGAACCCCGTCTTGGGATTCGAGGTCCAGAAATTCACTCATTGTTTTCTGCAATTCAGGATTTGCAGGTGGATTGCAGGGAGTGTGAGTGGAATTCTGGGTTCGTTTTGTCTGTGGGGGGAGAGGACCTGATGAGAGTGCGTTTGTTGACGGGGAGAGAGAGGTAGAATAATGGATGGGCCAATGTTTAGAGGATCATGAAGCCCGTTGGTCTTTTTGGACTTGACTTCCCATTTGGACTTACAAATATAATAAGCCCAATTTGTTCGGCTTAAATTATTTCATTTCCATACTAAACAAAACTCACTTTGTCTTCTAAAGCTGAAAAAACGTTACATAACTTCTTAGGGTGCATTTGTTGTACTGATTATTTTGGACTAAACTACCTTTGGGATTAAGCTGGATTGGCTTATAATAGATTAATTTAGACTAATTTAGTAAAGCGTTTGGTATAGTGTCGGACTAAAAAGCAAGGTATAAACAAACTATAATATTATATATTATTTAGCACATATCTAATAATATTTTATTATTTTATCTAATAATATTAATTGAAACCTTTTCTTTTTTTTTATCTGTTAGGACCTGTCCTTAATTTTACTGTATTTTATTTCCAAAAGAATTAGTTGACCCATTCTCTTGGCGTATTTGTGTAGTACTCATTGTTACGAACGCATAAACGCAGGCACAACTGATTTCGAAACTATAATGAAGATTTACAAATTTTGATACGTCAAGGGTAATTCAGTAATTTCATGTTTCGAGAGATTTTTTACAAATCATCTTTAGTGGTCTTATTTTGTGAGCCACTAGGGCCCACATAAGTTTTCTTGTTCCCTGGATCCCCTCCCCCCTCCCCATGACCATCTTTCTCCCTTAGCTGTCTCTCTCATAAACTCTATTTTTTCTCTTAACTCCCTCATCTCTCTTTGTAACTCTCTCCCTCTCAAAAAGCACAGCTAACATATAACAACAACGACATCACCTTCACTATCACCAGCTCACACTCCGGTAAACACCACCACCCTCAGAACCTTCACATCACAAACCCAGACTAGGCCGAGATCCCTCATTCCTTTTCTCTCGCTGCACAGTGACACCGCCATTGTTCAAGGTTTCTCGAGGTGAGTTCTTGTCGTTCTCAGTGAAGGTAAGCCTCAAAAACTATCTAGAACTTCTTAGATCATGTTTTGGAGTACGATTAGTGTAGTTTTAAGTGCATTGGTGATGTTTGAACACAAGAATAACTTGGGAAGCTATTTCCCAGTTTTTCAGTGAAGTCCGCGAGTTTACAGGCTATTTTCAGACCAAACCACAACAAGTTAGCCATTGAGAAAGGTACCATTCCCTTCGTCTCGTCGAGAGGTATGATTTTCGTTTGAATCACTCAATTTCATTGAGCATTGAAGAAGTTATATCTATTTGAACTTTCCCTATTTTTCGACGACCTTCGTCACTTTTGAGGTGAGATTCAGGCCATCTTTGGCCACCATCTGGCTTTCAAATGGTATAATCTTGCTCTACGCTTCTCTAGCTTCGTTCTGATATATTATGGGTCGAATTTGGTTAAGAAACGACGAAGTTATGAAAGCTTTGAAAATTTCCTAGTTTTCCAGCGAATTTTCCAGTTTCCAGTGGCTTTTCGGGCGGACCGGGTCGACCCGACCCGTTGACCCATTAACCTGACCCGTTGAGCAATTAACCCAACCCAGATCCAGTTGGAATATTCCAACATTGACTTTTCATTGACTTTTACGAAATTTGCCTAAGACCCTTCTTAGGGTATTTCAACACTCTGATTCCAAATCCATGCTTTGTTTCCCCAAATTCAATCATTTTAGTAAGGTCTTATTAATTGGTCCTTTTAAGTGCTTAGGTGCGTTTGTTAGTGGTGACCCTGTCCTCCCTAGTTTAAACGGCTCTTCGGTGATAGAATATTTGTGAGTGAACCCCTTCTAAAATGCATGATTTTATAACTAGAAATGCATACATGAAAAGCATGATTTATGAAACGTTTATTAGTTATCAGATTTATGCTTTATGAACTATCATGCTTTATTGAACTTACGTTTACTAAAATATTTATGAACATGGTTTATGATGATGATTTGAGCTAGAATGCTTATATGGACTTATGATATGATGTTTGAGCTATTGAGCTTCAATGATATGATTTGGAAAGATTATGTTCATGGTTTTCTGTGTTTATTTAGTTGGTAATCACATGACACATACACACACACACACACACGAGGGCGTACATGTCTATGGCCATATAACACAGTTTGCATGCTTTGAGATTTGAGGTACTTGATGATTATACTCCCAGCTTCACTAGTCAAGGCTAGTGTTGGTGTGCTATGTTTTTCTTCTCTGGCGTAATCCAGAGTCGTACAGCTTCATCTTCGGGTGATGGACCATATTTTCTTCACTGGTGTAACTCAATGTCATATTTCTTCACTGGCGCAACCCAAAGTCATACAACTTCACCTTTGAGTGATAAACCATATCTTTTTCACTGGCATAACCCAGTGTCGTAGATATTCACTTTCGGGTGATGGATATGCCTTCGGGCGATTATGATACCACTAATGAGCACACTATATATGATATATGTTTTACGAAGGTTTTCATGGCATGTTAGGGTTTTCGGAAATCCTATTATATATTATGCTATGAGGTTAGTACATTTGAAGAGAAGTTGGTTTTAGTTATTATTTATATTAAACTTGGTCCACTCACCTTTTGTTTTGCACCCCTTTCAAGACTTAGAAATAGGCGTACGATCTTGGCGTTAAGGCATTCCAGTAATAGTAGCTTCAAGTCCTCATCTCAATGTTGGACCCCTTCCTTTGTAATCCCATTTTTATATAATATTCTTTCTTCTTATAATCTTAATTAGTTGTAAGCTCTGAACATGTTCATGCTTTTTCATATTTTTAATATTTAACGTTACGTATTTTATTTACGTTTGTTTCTTTTCGACAAAAGTTGCATGCATCTTTTACATGTTCTTAGCATAAGCACGTTAGAATGGCTAGCACGTGCAAATCCTGGTGATTTGGAGGATACTGGGATCGGGGCGTGTCATTTTCCCTCTGACTCCATCTCATTCTCTCATTTCCTCTATCTTTCCTACAGAATGCAGTCGTTCAAAATAAGGTCTTGGCAGACCTTTCAAAACAAGCTCATCCTCTTCATCGTTTTTTCACTGTTAAGCATCTCCACCTTCCTCACCCTTTTTTCTCCCAAAAATTTTCACTGTTAAGCATTGATGCGGGAATTATACGCACACAAATTAAACCTTCTTTTTGACAATTGTAGTATAAGTATAAGTAGGGATCGTTTTGGACCGGGGATTAGGAGGGATTGTTAATCACTTGGATTTGACTCAAAAACGTAAAAACACAATATAAAACACTACACTAGACTCAAAGAATGCAAAACTAAACTTTAAAACACTCAAACAAACTAAAAGACTCAAAACAGCACAAACACACTCAAATCTGCCTAAAAACCACTTTCTGGGCAGTTTTGAGTATAAACACAAATTTGGACGAAAATTAAGTTGTAACTTGACTCAAGACTCTTAAAAACACAAACTAAGACACTTTCTAACTAAATTGGACAATAAAGTAAAGGGGGATTTAGGTTTATACGAAATTAAATTAAATGAACAAATTGCAATTAAAACAGAATGTAAATATGAAATTGATGAAATGGAATGAATGGATGATAGAATAGCTAAGGGGTTCATCTCCATACATGTTACACTTGCATAATAAAATGATTTCCAATTGCATTTCAATAAACCATGAATTCTCAACACCCCAAGTTAACCGTGATGCACTAATTAACCTTCAAATCTTCCTAACGTTATTGAATTGGATGATTGCATACGACAACCCAAAACATTCCCCACAAGTCCCCTACATGATTGCATAATAGAGATACAAGCAAGAATCATTACGCTCTATGAAAATTATAAGTGTTGACGAGGCATTCGTTACTATGGAATACGCATGAAACTTATGCCAAGAATTCGTTTAACGCGATTGTTTATAAGCAACCTCCACTACTTGTGAATATAAGTTCGTAACTATTAGGTGAAACTCGCTTATATTCTAGCGTCATATTCATGCATGAAAATTAAGCGTGCACTCTCAATAAACATACATAAATAAGTTATCAATCAAATAGTTAAACAAATTGAATCCACAACTTATGAAACGCAATTAGAAGTAATCAAATCAAAATGCAAGCATAAACAAATATTTCGAATCCCCCCTAGCCAAGGGGGGTTTAGTTCCTCATACGGACAAAACAAAGAGAATCAAAGAAACACCTAAACATTCCAACAACTCAAACTTGAATTGTATGAACGTTTAGGCCCTCTTCTCTTCCATTCCTCATTCGTACAAAACAAAGAGTATTGAAATTAAACATTGAAATCAAAGAAACACCTAAACATTCCAACAACTCAAACTTGAATTGTATGAACGTTTAGGCCCTCTTATCTTCCTCTTCGTTGTAGCACAAGGTCTAAGGATAGTTTTATGGTGTGAATGGTTTAGGGAGTGGTGAAAATGGAAGGATGGTGGTGTTTGGATTAGTAGGGAAACTCACGGCCAAGGATTGGTGTTTTTGGTGAATTTCTGAATATGGAAGAATGAATCTATTGTGGCTGCAATGGATGCTTAGTTATAGGTGAAATGGGGGGAACATGACAGCTAGGAGGGAATGTGGCTGCATGTTTGAATGATTAAAGGATGCATGTGGGTTGGAAATGCATGTGCAATGAATATGTGGCTGCAATGCAAGGGGACAACCTGGAAATGAAGGTGAATGTGCACGGCAAGGATTCTTTGGTGCTGAAAAATGCATGTGAAAGCATGTGTTGGCTGATTTAAAGAATGTGAGGGAATGATGAAAGGGGAAACATGACAGCTAGGTTGGTTGGTGGCTGCCATGGAGGTGTGGAATGATGATGAATGCTAGGTTGGAAAGGTGTGTATTTGGCTGGAATGAATGGGGAAGCACGGCATGGGTAGAATTTCTGGAATGTTGAATGTGCATGTGCTTTGACAGCTAGGTTGAATTAATTAAAGGGAGTGCATGTGGCTTGGTTGGAATGATTGGAATGCAATCTGAAATGGGAGATGGAATGGGATGCACGACAATGATGGTGTTTTGTGTGAATGATGGCAGATTGTGTTTGCATGTGAATTAGGTTGTGAAATGATGAAGGAAATGCATGTGCACGGCAAGGGGAGTGCATGTGGCTTAGGTTGTGTATTGTGATGCATGTGGCTGATTTAATTGAAGATGCATGTGCAATGAAGTGGAATGACAGCTAGGTTATGATGATGAGTGCATGTGAGTTGAAATGCATGTGGAATGGCTGATTTATTTGAAGATGCATGTGCAATGATGTGGAATGACAGCTAGGTTAAATATGCATGTGGATTAAGTTGTGAAAGCATGTGAATGCATGTGTTGATGAATGGGATTGTGGAGATGCACGGCAAAGATGGGAATTGTTTTGGTGAATGGCTGAAATATGGATGGAATGGATGGAATTAGGCACGGCACAAAATGACTAATTTCTGTGGTTGGCACGGCATAAGGGGATTGTCTCCTTTGGTCTTCAATTTCGTCCATCCTCTTGGCTCCAAGCATATGATATCCATTCCAAACTCTAATTTGCTCCAAAAGGCTCCAAAAGGCATCATTTTGCATACTTTGCCCTTAGAACCTGAAAACACACAAAAGAAGCATAAAGGACTAAAATAACTAAAGAAACATAACGTAAATGCACGAGAACAAGCCATTTAAGTCGCATGAATATGCTCCTATCAAGCATCTCCTTCCTTTGATACATATGTCGGCTTCTTCGTCTGCAATTCCAAAACAAGATAGCCATCTAATTTATGGGAAAAAAGGAAGAATGCTTGCAAATCAGCTACTCCTGTTATTGTTATTGTTGTGCATTTTTTTTTTGGGAACTTTAATGAAAAACTCCCGGTACTGTTCACTTTAATGAAAACCACATTTTTACACTAAAAAGTCAATCCTGGTTCTATTCATTTTACCCTTTATTTTGTCCTTATCATTAAAACTCAAAGTTTTCAAACCCTTTTCATTAGTTTTCCTTTTTTTTAAATTTTGGTTGTTTGATTTAAGATTTAGACAATAGGTGGGGCTGGATTTCAGATCTGTGGGTGAGCAAACAGAGTTGCAAAGAATAATGCTTGCAGACGAAGCAGTGTGTAAGCGAAGTAGATTTGGAGGCGAGATTAAAAATCTCATACATTTCAAGGGGACTCACTAAGACTAACTGGCAAAGGACTTAGTCGGGGCGAGTTCAACTTAGTCTCATTAACTTTAGTGCTTATTCGCACCAAACACGGCCTAGCAATCCCAGTTAAGCCAGTCTAATCCAATAAAGTTTAGTGAAGGCAAACAAACGCCCCCTTAAAGCTCAAATTTGTGTCTTACTTTTTTTTAGAGTCAGCCAACTCCATCCAAGTCTTGTTATGTTGAGTAACGTGAAACTGGTATTTTCATCATTTTCTATAAAATTGTTGATAATATATATAAGGTTAGGATCAAGGAACAAATATTTTGATGGGTCAGTGTGTCAGCAAAAGGTGGTAACATGTTTTGTTGTGACAAATGATAAGGACAAATTTTGGGTGTGGGCTCCATCAACATGGATGGGGCTACTATTTCTGAGATGAAGGCGAAGGCTTTGAAGGAAGGTTTGGCTTTTGCTTATAAAAAAGACTTCCCTAATTTACAGGTGGAAGGGGACTCCAAATTGGTGATTCAGGTAGTCCTTGGTCACTAGTTTATTCCATGGAGCCTTGTTCATGTGGTCGAGAAAATCAGAAGATTGGCTAAGAAGTTCAATGTTATCAAGTGGAACCATAGTTTTAGGGAAGGAAACTTTGGGATTGATGTTTTTGCCATTACGTATAGGGAATATATAACTCCCCAATTTGCTTCTCCTGCCTTAATCTTTGATTGTATCAATACTGGTTTTATTCGTGGTTCCTCTCTTTAATGAAGTTTGATTATCAAAATACACACACACACACACACACACACACACAGAGTTTTTTTATCACAAATCGTTCGTACAATTAACTACCGCACATCATTTAACCCTTGTCGTCAAAATTTGTTAAATTTTCTGTTAGTTTATTGATGTGGCAATTAAGGGACCCACACAACTATTAATTAGGAGCCATGTAGCCATATTCTAGAAAAATCAATTATTTGAAATTTAATAAACAATTAGAAACCAAATAAAATAATTTAAGAAATAAACGAAACATAAAAAACAATGATTTGGCTACTGCTCAAGCTTTGTGTGTTTGGTCTATTTTTATTGGATAGTTGTAATGGATCTATTTTATTTGAATTTTTTTCTTTTGTGTATTTTTTTCTCTTGGTATTAAAGACAAGTTTAAATTATAAAAGGGATAAAAATAATTGGAAACAATTGAATGTTTAAAATTGGTGTTAATGTTATTATATAAACAAGGTATTCCCTTGATTTACAATCCTATCATTACAACAAAACAAAAAATAATAAATAAAACCCTTGTATTAAAACAAAGAACTATAGCATCCCTTCTATCTTTAATCCTATCACTCTTTACTTCCATCTTTAAAGAAACCCTTGAAATCAACTAAACTCTCATTCAAACAAGCACATAAAAACCAAAGATGCATAAGACACAAGTTCAAGGACTTACTGTAAAGTCTAGTCTTAAGTGTTTGGCTTTCCTTGTCAAATATTGTAATTGAACCATCACACATGCTCAATCTAACTTTAGAATATACTCAAATTATGAGTTGTTACTGCTAGAGTAAATGTTCAAGAAGTGGCACATTTCAACTCAAAGGTTTGTTCATGCATGTACATTTCATATCTCCTTTTGTGTTGCATTATGTCTAGTTTGATTGTCTGGTCAGTTTTGCGCGTTGACTTTCAGTTGTCTAGACACACAAATTAAGACAACTCATATAAGCTAACTAACACCTTTCTGATGGTAGTCAGTTTCTGGCCAATGATCTGCCTAGATCTCTTTTGCAGCCGACAAGTGTCCTTGAGACAAGTTTGCTGATGCAAAATCATATTTCCTTGGGTATATTTACTTCTAGGGTTTCCGATTGTTCTTGGGGGTTTAGAACTTAGTTTTAGAGTGAGAGTTGCTTTAAAGGCTTAAAGCTTGCATCTTTTCCATTTATGAACCTTAACTGCCAAACCTTCCTCATGCATTAAACACCTAATCATTGTCTATTAGGGTTGCATTGTTTTAAGGTTTTGCATTTATGTCTTGACCTAATTTAGGCTTTAAATTCGTTTTTAGACCAAGCTTTTGGATTCAAGTTAGATTCTTCCTTCAACAGTTTAATTGGAGAATCTGACTGGTCATTTGAATCCAGATTTCATGTGTATATCATAAAATCATATCACATCATTGATTGTGTTGATCTCGGTGCCACAATGTGATGAGCTTAGGAGGAGCTGCCACTTCGTGAAGACTGAAAGAGTCCATCTTGTGTAAGGTAAAGTTGCACAAAGTAAAGCTGCTTCGTAGATAGGGATCTAGGAATTGAGCTTGTGTGATCTTTGTATGAACCTTTGTTTACACTAATGGATTGGATTCAGTGGAAAATCTTTGTATGAATCTTTGTTTACACTAATGGATTGGATTTAGTGGAAAATCCCCAATTTTTTAACTCAGTAGTGGGTTTTTCCGGCCAAAAATATCTTGTGTTCAAGTTACGTTTATTAAGTTCAAGTTATGCTTATTGTGTCACACATCTCACACATATATATATGGTACATATATCTGTTGAACATCTAAATGGTATGTGTTTACAGTTATGCTCACTTGACATATTGATAACGTGCAACAAACTACAACCTTGCTGACTATGATAGTTTTTGGAAACTGAAATTGGTATTTGAATCTTAGATTTATTGAATAACAAATCTATCTTAGTTGACTAGCGGGCTTGACTAGTCAGTCCAGTGGATTATAATTTTTATAAACAGATTATTCCACCTGGTACCAATTTTAATTGGTATCAGAGCCTTGCTCTAGATATACATATAGTGATCTCTGGGATTTGCTGGTATTGGGTGGAATCTCACCATGGATCATGATCGTGTCGGTAACTCATGCAATACACCTTCCTTCTTAGGTGGTACAAATTATGCTACTTAGAACGAGAAGTTTCATATATTCCCTGAGGCTCAAGATCTTATAGTTGTTGATTATCTCACTCTTAAGTGGAGGGCTCAATCGAGGCTAGCCAATGGAGAATCTTTCATTAAACCAAAAGATGAATGGATTCAAGGAGAAATTGATTCGGCCATGGCTAACAGGAAAGCAAAAAATGCTATTGTTTCTGCCATTTCGTCTAATTACTTTGCTCATGTTTAATATAGCACAACGGCCAAGCAAACTTCTACAAACTCTGAATTCTTCATGAGGCTAATAAACAAGTGAGAGATTTAAAGCTCTAAATAACCATTTCGAAATTTGAGGATTTGAGAATGCTTGCGTCTGAGACTTTCTCTGTTTTCTTTGAGAAATTTGAAATGTTAACAAATGAAGCCTTAGGTTTGGGGAAGCTTATTGATGAAGCAATTGTGGTTCAAAAGATTTTGAGATGCTTGCTCAAGAGATTTCATGCTAAAAAGGCTGCCATTCAAGAGTTTCAAGACCTAAATGAGATCAAGCTTAGAAAATTTGTTGGGAAACTCGTTACCTATGAGATGAACCTTGACATGGATGAAAGTGACTCCAAGAAGAAAAAAGAAGTAGCCCTTCTATATGTTGAAAATTGTGAGGTTGTTGGTGATGTGTGTAGACACGCCTCAAAAGATGATATTGCCTTATTTGTAAAGCAATTGAGAAGGATTCTCAAAAACAAAGGAAAGGTTTCAAAATGATTTGGTGAGTCAACAAATAGTCAGGAGAAACAATCCTGTAGAGTGAAGAATGAAGGGTTTGTTAGAAAAAGTGACAAAGGTTTATTGAAGGTACCTAGTTTGTGCTTTGCATGTGGTGGAAGTGGACACCGTGCTGCTGATTATGCTAATACCAAACTTCTTGGTCAAAAGAGCGAAAAGGTAATGATGGTTGGTTGAAATGATAACAATGAACAAGGTTATGTGCATTCTGATGAATGGTCAGATAATGAAGAAAAAGTTGTTGCTTTTTTTGCTCCAATTGAGGAAGTGTCTCTAAGTGATGATGATTCTGTCCTGAATGGCAATGAGAATATGTGTTATGATGAATTGTGCATCAATTATGATTCTCTCTTTGACGAGACTTGTACTACAAAAGTGGAGAAAATTGAGATAACTAAGAAGGTTACTGAAGAAAATTGGTTATCTTGAGGGTCATGTTGAGGAGCTGAATGAGAAGACTTCTAATTGCAATGACAAAGTTGAAAATGATGATGTTATTACTACTCTTGAAGCTCAGGTTCAAAACTTGCCAGAATCTCAAGATAACTTGATGAATCAAATTCATGCATTGAAGGCAAATAATGTGATGTATCATGAGGCAAACAAGAAACAGCTACTTGAACTTAATGAGGCAAATGATAAAGTTATTTGTCTCATTATTAGGGTTGAAAAAATTGACATGATGCTGAGTATTGAGAAACTACACGGTGACAAAAATGGTCTTGGTTATGTAGAAAGTGGCTCAAGTTCTATCCTTCAAAACAAAATTTATCAAAGAATCTAGACCTATATCTCAAAATGTGAAACCAAGTCCAACGACAAGATCTGTCCTTACGTGTCATCCCTATGGTTAAGTTGGTCATATTCGTCTAAAATGTAGAAAATTGTACTTTGGAAAGACTAATTTACTAAAGGATCAGGTGAATCGTCTTGTCATTGAAGTCAACAGAATTGCTCAACTCATTTATTCTTCTTCATCTGGAAACTTTAAGCAAAGTTCGAAGTGGATGTAGAAATACTCAAACAGGTGCCTTGTTGTTCTAAATGCTCTATCTGCTACCAAACCAAATGTGTGGTATCTTGACAATGGATGCTCTCGTCACATAACTAGAGATAAGGAAGTTTTCTCATCTTTTTCCCTTTTTTGTTGGCGGTGGAGTTGTGTTTGGTGGTGGAGATAAGTCTCATATCACAGGAAAATGTGATGTCTAAATCTCTAGATTGCCTAAGCTTGTAAATGTTAGCTATGTTGATGGGTTGAAGTCAAATCTCATTAGTATTAGCCAGTTGTGTGATGATGTGGCTGATGAAGTGTGCTTCTCAAAAAGAAGGTGTCAAATTATAGATGAACACGGAAAGAACTTGCTTGTATTCTTGAGTTCTGGAGACAATTGCTACATTCTTGATGTTTCTAAAGTTGCTAAATACTCTAAGTGCCATAAAGCCATGCTGGTGTTCTGTGGCATAAGAGAATTGGGCATGTGAACTTCAAAGACCTCAAGAAGTTGTCCAAACATGAGGTTGTGAGAAGGCTGCCACATTTTTCTGTTTCTAACTCATATGTTTAAGGACCATGTCAATTGGGAAAGCAATCTAGGGTGGCACACAAGAAAGTGCCTGACATCGAAACAACTAAACATCTTCAACTAATTCATATAGATCTTGTTAGACTAATTCATACCTTATATCTTAGTGGCAAAAAGTACATCTTGGTAATTGTGGACGACTACTCTAGGTTTATATGGGTATGCTTTTTAAGGGAAAAATCTGATACCTTTCAACAATTCCTTACTGTGTACAAAGTAATGTTGAATGAATCTCTATTTAGCCATCTTGCTCTAGTCAAAATCAGAACTAATCATGGAACGGAATTTGAGAATGCTTACCTTGATGATTTCTGTTCAACCAAAGGCATCAAGCATGAGTTTTCTACTCTAATCACTCCTTAACAAAATGGTGTAGCGGAAAGGAAAAATCATGTTTTGATTGAGATAACTAGGGTGCTACTTAACAGCAAAAACTTGGCAAAGCACTTTTGGGCCAAGGCAATGAACACTGCCTGCTACATCTCAAATCGTGTGTTCCTCAAACCTAGCACTAATATGACTCCCTATGAACTTTGGAGGGGTAAGAAGCCAATGGTAAAATATTTCAAAGTCTTTAGGAGTGTGTGCTACATTCTACGTTATCGAGAACATCTTGCAAAGTTTGATACTAAGAGTGATGAATGAATCTTTTTGGGATACTCCAACACAAGTCGGGCCAATAGAGTTTATAATCTAAGAACAAAAACCATCATGGAGTCCATAAATGTCAAGATTGATGACATTGATGTCCCTCCCTCTTTGGCAACTGAAAGTGACGATGTGTTATTTCATTCTTCTAAGAATAATGGTGTTGCTTTTGGTGAGTCAAGTGTGGTGTCAGAAAGTGATAATGAGAGTGAATCAATCACTAATCAAGACTCTTATCGTGATGAGGAAATTGTGGGTCCGATTGACAAAAATGTTAGAACTCGAAGACAAATAGCTAATGAAGTTGCAAATGTTTGCTATGTCTCCTAGATTGAGCCTAAGAATATCAAAGATGCTCTAACTGATGATGAATAGATCTTAGCCATTCATGAAGAGCTAAATTAGTTTGAGATGAATGAAGTTTGGTCCCTTGTTGATCATCCATTGAACACTAATGTTATTGGGACAAAATGAATTTACAAGAACAAGTCTGATGGGTCAAGGATTGTGATCAGAAATAAGGCCAGGCTTGTTGCTTAAGGTACTCTCAACTTGAAGGTGTTGATTTTAATGAAACCTTCGCTCTTGTTGCTCGTCTTGAATTAGTCAAACTTCTATGTGTTATTGCATGCCATTTAAAGTTCAAGTTTTTTCCAATAGATGTCAAAACCGCATTCCTTAATGGATATCTTAATAAGGAGGTCTACGTGGAACAACCAAAAGGCTTTGAGGATCCTCACAAGCTAGATGAAGTGTACAAACTGAGGAAGGCTCTCTACATTCTTAAACAAGCCCCACATTCTTGGTATGATAGGTTGTCGTCTTATCTTCTTACTCATGGTTAAACTTGTGGTTTTGTTGATAAAACCTTGTTTGTTAAGATGGTTAAATCTCATGTTGTGATTGCTCAAGTATATGTGGATGACATACTTGTTGGATCTACTTCTGATTCTATTGTGAAACAATTTATCGATGTGATGACAAGTGAATTTGACATGAGTTTGGTTGGTGAATTAAACTATTTCCTTGGACTTCAAGTGAAACAAGAAAAGGATGGCATCTTCATCTCTCAAACAAAGTATGCCAAGAATTTGGTGAATAAGTTTGGTCTAGATGGGTCAAAAACTGCTAGATCTCCCATGAGCACTTGTGCCAAAATTCACAAGGACTCAAGTGGCAATAATGTTGATCAAACTTTGTATAGAAGCATGATTGGAAGCTTACTCTATCTGACTATTAGTCGACCAGACATCATATTTGTTGTTAAGGTGTGTGCACATTTTCAAAGTTGTTCCAATGAGTCTCACTTACAAGCAGTCAAGAGGGTCATCAAGTATGAGAGTGGGACCACTGATTATGGACTTCAATATACTCATGACACCAACACAAACCTGGTTGGGTACAATGATGCTGATTGGGCTAGGTGATTGGAAGAGTACCTCAAAGGGGGAGCTTTCTATGTTGAGAACAATTTGGTTGCTTGGCACAACAAGAAGCAAAATTATGTCTCTTTATCTATTGCAGAGGCAGAATATATGGTTGTTGGGAGCTGTTGCACTTAATTGATGTGGATGAAACAAATGCTCAGTGACTACGGTATATCTCAATCCACTTTTCCTGTTTATTGTGATAACATAAGTGCAATTGATATCTCTAAGAACCATATCCAACATTTGAGAACCAAACACATTGACATTAGGCATCACTTCATTAAAGATCTAGTGGAAGCTAAGATTCTTACAATAAACTTTGTGCCAACTGAAAAACAATTAGCTGACATATTCACTAAGGCCCTAGATAATCAAAGGTATGAAGATTTTCGACGGTCTACAATGAACTGAATTGTTTGAATAGCTACGCTTAATGTTGTGCTTGTCTTGTCAACATGCCCATCAGATACCTTCGTTTTGTCTCTCTATATGCTTATCTTAACTATCATACATTCATGACATTGTTGGGATTATCCTTGGTTAATTATTCACTGTGATGTCAAAGCTTCTCCCTTTTATCTTGATAGCCTTTGAAAAATCATTTTTACAATCATCCAAATCTAGTGTTGTTCTTGAATTTAATGTTGCTTTGGTCCTAATTAAATGGTAGTGACTTTACTTACTCTATATTCTGGACCATGCGCCAATTCTCTTCTTTTTGTCCTCTCCCCAAACCAAAACAAAAATTCAATTGGGAGAGTGTTTTATGAAAGAGGTGCCTTCAAAAGAAAGTTTATATTATCAAATGGAAAAATCCCTTCATTTTGGCCTTCCATGCAATGTCATAAGTACTGCTTCAAGATCCCCCTCCGTAGGTCATGTATCAAATTCTCTTAAATATCAATGATGATTCATCAATTTTCCACCTTCATTGAAATGATCTTGGCATTTCTCAAATTGATGCCTCACTCAAAGTTCCTCACCAAAGTAGCTTTTCCTTCAAGGCTTATGCCTTGCTTTTTTGCGAGTCTTGTCCATTATCCATATTATGTAGGAAGTGTTGTTTCTTAAGGTCAATGGATTATTTAAAGCTTGATTAACTTTGAAAATGCTTTCAGATTAAATGTTTGGTTTTATGATTTTAAGATGGCTATCCAAAATCCTTTCTCCCATACCTTGACACATCATTGTCGGATTATGAGCTTGTGTAATCTCATTATTAATGTTTGTGTATGCTTTTGAAGATTTGTTGATTGAGAACTGCAATGCATGTCTACTTTTTGTGTTCTTCAAATTGCATATCTCTTGGAAGCATAGATATTCAAGCTACATCATAGTTCATTCTCATCATGTGGTTATGTCATTAGTAGTTTATTGGTGCAAAGTTTCATTTGTTATCTTGATCTCTATCGTCTTAATGAGCTGCCTTCGGTGGCATAGGTACACTTGTCTATGCTTATGCTCAAATTTTTTGCGTCAATGGTCATCTCTTTTGTATGTTGAGTCATTGTCCCTCGTCAGTTCAATGAAGTTATGATTTGGAATTATGAGGGAGTGTGTTTTTATGGAGTTCATTTTCATTGCATGCATTCTCTGGGGGAGTTCAATCACATCGCATACATCTTTTCGTGTTGCTAGTCTATTTGTTGCTTCACTATGAATGGGCATATCCATATGATATATTACAATTTATTTATCTATTGTGCTCTTGTGGTTCTTATCATGTGTTTGTGAAGCAAATTTGACTCTTATATGTGGTTTCCACCATTTCTTTGTCATACCATGACAAAATGGGGGTAAAGTATATTTTTCATTGTGTTTCATACCTTGCAAGCCTTTTACCCATGCTAAATTTCACTTGTTTTGTCAAGAGTTGTTCTTTTGCATAAGTTGTTACTTGGTCTTCTTCTGTTGATTGTTGTTCTCTTGAGTGTGGGTTTTGAGTGAAATTAGTTATAGGCTTGGGGTATTTTGTCAAGGAAAGCTAAAGGGGGATATTGTGAAGTCTAGTCTTAAGTGTTTGGCTTTCCTTGTCAAATATTGAAATTGAACCATTACACATGCTCAATCTAGTTTTAGAATATACTCAGATTATGGGTTGTTGCTACTGGAGTAAATGTTCAAGAAGTGGCACATTTCAACTCAAAGGTTTGTTTATGCATGTGCATTTCATATCTCTTTTTATGTTGCATTCTGTCTAGTTTGATTGTCTAGTAAGTTTTGTGTACTAACTTTCAACTGTCTAGGCACACAGATTAAGACAGCCTACATGAGTTGACTGACACCTTTCTGATGGTAGTCAGTTTATGGCCATTGATCTATCTAGATCTCTTTTGTAGCCGACAAGTGTCCTTAGGATAAATTGGCTAATGGAATATCAAATTTCCTAGGGTATATTCACTGTTCTAAAAATTGCCCTAAGCGGCAGTCTAGGCAACTCCTAGGTGTTCCACGATGGTTGCCCAATGCGATTCTGGGGAAATCGTTACAAAAATAGGTGGGTATCTAGGCAGCCGCCTAGGCACTCGCTAGGTGCTTTAGGCGACGCTAGGTGGCACTCTGGACAGTTTGAAATTCTCACCATAGCTAAGGGTTCTACAACTATTATCGTCTCGAACTCTTATCGTATAGACAACTTCCCTATCAAACTCTTATCAGATTTACAACTCCATCTCTCGTATCAACATCTGCACCTGCATCGCAACTTCTGTATGCATCTTAATCTAGCCTTGCTAGAGGTTTCTAGAAAAACTAGAGAGAGAGGGAAAGAGGGAGATTTTCTGGGTTTGTATGTTATGGGTCACCTACTGATAAGATATTAAAGTGGGAAAAGATGTGTAAAAACAAGGAAACAATGCTTTTCTTTGCCACGTCTGTAGCATTAGAGAATAAATTTATGTTTTTATATAAGAAAACAAGGATGTTATTAACTAAAAGGCAAACCCCAATATTGAATAAATAAATAAAAAAGCAAAGTCCAATAATGAATTAAATATATAGGCTAAGTAGGCGCTAGGCCCTAACTTACCACCCGACTGGCGCCTAGCATTTTTTAGAACCTTGGGTATATTTACTTCTAGGGTTTCAGATCGTTCTTAGGGGTTTAGAACTTAGTTTTAGAGTGAGAGTTGCTTTAAAGGCTTAAAGCTTGCATCTTTTCCATTTATGAACCCTAACTGCCAAACCTTCCTGATGCATTAAACACCCAATCATTGTTTATTAGGGTTGCATTGTTTTAAGGTTTTGCATTTATGTCTTGGCCTAATTTTAAGCTTTAAATTCATTTTTAGACCAAGCTTTTGGATTCAAGTTAGATTCTTCCTTCAACAGTTTGACTGGAGAATCTGACTGGTCATTTAAATCCAAATTTCATGTGCATATCATAAAATCATATCACATCATTGATCGTGTTGATCTCGGTGCCACAAGGTGATGAGCTCAGAAGATGCTGCCACTTCATGAAGATCGAAAGAGTCCATCTTGTGTAAGGCAAGGTTGCACAAAGGTAAAGCAACTCCTTAGATAGGGATCTAGGAATTGAGCTTGTGTGATCTTTGTATGAACCTTTGTTTACACTAGTGGATTTGACTCAGTAGGGAGTCCCCGGTTTTTTAACCCAAAGGTGGGTTTTTCTGACCAAAATATCTTGTGTTTAAGTTACGCTTATTGAGTTCAAGTTATGCTTATTGTGTCATTCATCCCACACACACATACATGGTACATATATATGTTGAACATCTAAATGCTATGTGTTTACTGTTATGTTCACTTGACACATCGATAACGTGCAACGAACTACAACCTTGCTAACTAGAATAGTTTTTGGAAACTGAAATTGGTATTTGAATCTTAGATTTATTGACTAACAAATCTATCTTAGTTGACTAGCGGGCTTGACTAGTCAATCCAAGGGATTATAATTTTTATAAACAGGTTATTTCACCTGGTACCAAATTCACTTACTTTCTAAAATTGTAAACCCTAGGGGTCCTTCCTAAGCTTTATGGAAACTAGAGGTGTAAACAAACTTGTTGTACACTTCTAGGTTATTAAAAAATAAAATGTGTTTAGTTTTACTTTGATTTCAATTATGAAAAAGTATGAGCTATACAAAATTAATGTGAATACAATTTTTTTTTATTTTTTATTTTATTTTATGATTGTTAGTAAACACATGAATGGGAACCATTTTCATTCTTTTCAAATCATTGGTTATTAGTCAACACATAAATTCAAAGAGGAACCTCCTAAAATTGTAAATTCCTTGGTCCCTTCATAATTTTATGAAAACTAGAGGTGTACCATGATATATGCCAAAGTCGATGATTGTTGCACCTATGCAACTATAGGGCATGCTTCCTTAAGTTTCAAGACATCAATCTCATCCATATCCAAATAATCATCACAGTCGAGTATATTACCAACTGTCCAATCATAGTGTCCATCAAATTTAACTTTAATTATTACAAGTCAAAATATTAAAACAAAAATTAAAACTTTCTTAATAAAATAAAGACTAAAACAAAGAAATACAACTTATTTATTTTAGTAGTAAATTTGCCATTCAAAATTTGTTTGTTCTTCTATTGAAATATCCTCTTTAGAAAAAATTTTCTCTCGTCTGGAGAAGCGGTTTAATTTTTATGATATTAATAGCTATATGGCTTGAATGGGCATGATATTAATTTATATATATGTATATATATATATGGACACTTTAAAAGCTTTTTAAAGTGATTGTGACTGTAGAGGTATTTTGTTGTAGTTATATAGCTTAATACTTTTATTGACACTATAGAGGTATTTTGTTGTTGTAGTTATATAGCTTAAAACTTATATGTAGAGTGTAGTTACATATTTACATCTTTGTATTTTGACCAAATTTAAGCAAAAGGAAAGGAAAATGTCTCGAAAACTATATCATCTAAAATTGGCCTTAATGGCACAACTCATTTGACAACTAATGAACAAGCTAACCAATTAAGCAAAATAGGAAAAGAAGTAATCAAACCGACTGTCACTTATCAAACTTGAGACCCTTTTACTTATAAGTGGGAGGTCTCAAGTTTATTTCAGTAAACAGCGAATTCGGTATCTAATTCTCGTTGATATATTATATGATTTAGCCAAAATCCTTAAATTTTATTAAAAATACATAATACAAATTTGATTAATACAAATATTTTTTTTTTAAACATATAAATTACAAAGAAGATCTTTGACAGATCTTTAAATCATACATAACAAAACTGATAAAGGAGGTATGACTTTTGAGGAAAATTACACAACCAAATATAGGAGTGATTATACTTATGCCATAAGTTCGCAAAAGCATCTGCTACCATATTTGCTTATCTAAAAGTATATTGAATTCTGATAGTAGGAATTTGCTTCAATAAATACTAAATATCTTGGATAATGGATTGGATTTGCCAAGGTACTTGTGCTTTCTGTTGAAGAATTTGGATTAAAATTGTGGGACCATGATTTTCTATGGCCGGAGTAAGGCTAATCCGAATACAAATATTCCATAAGTCCCATCATAGACTTATTAGCTCCGGGTTGAGCTGGATCAGATGAAGCAACAGTGCCACCATCATCTTAGTAACTCTATTAGATGACCATGCTTGTTCCGCTAAATATGTGATCTGATCCATATATGGACACAATCAGATCCTTTGAGTCTTAGAGTTCTTACAATCTAAAAATTAGAGTGCACTGGAAGTAAACATAACTCCTATGAGGGAACAATATCTACTTCTAGATATCTTCTAGGATTCTCCTGGTTTATAACTAAGATTCTATCCTAAAAAGGTCTCTCTCCCCATGGTATAAATACAGTCGTCTAGGGTTCATCTCTAGTATCGCAATATAAACACTTAAATTCTCTTGCCCACTACTTAAGTTTAAAAATGTTCACTAACTTGACCATCGGAGAACCTTTGGCCAGCACACCCCCTAGTCCTAGGCCTGCTCACGGCTATTTATTGTATTGTAAATAGTTAAGTTTAAGCACTTCCTCCACACATGGCGGTGATTTTGACACCAACAGTTAGTGTTTTTATTGAGAGTGAACTCTTATTCCTCTCAGCCAGACCACTTAACCCTGTGGAAACTTTACCTAGACGATCACTCTATGGTAAAGCCATAAACCCAGATAATGAAGATACCTCTTTCATGGATCAAGTCTGAGATGACGTGCTGATAGTACGTGCGTCAGTGAAAGATCTTCAGAAAGCTCTGCAAACTAGGGAGCAGGCAAGACTCTCTTAGCTAGATGAGAGGATGAAGAATATCGAAGATGTCGTCGCCCGTTTTGAAAATCCAATCATTTAAGCAACCTCAAATACGATCGGTCAAGGTCCAAGCATGTTGACCCAAGAACTCATCCCTAAAGCATACCATGGAAAGCTGCAAAGAACCTAAGGGTTACCCTCGATCGGTGTTTTGGAAGGAGGTTGTTTCCCAAGTCAACCCCATAGAAGGAAAGCAAGAACGCTTCCAAAAGGCACGTAAGGGAAGAAAGGTGGTGCGTGAAATACACCAACAAAAGATTCACGCGACCTTCATCACGAGACCAGGAACTGCCTATTTTCCCCTTGATGACACTCTTATCATCAAGTTGCAAATCTCTGATGCCATGGTAAGCCGAGTTTGATGCATAATGGATTAGAAGGCAACATCCTCTTCAGGGGCACGACTACGAGGATGGTTTACCAAAGGGCACTGCTGAGAGGATAGTCATCCCCGGTAGGGATAGCTTTAAAAAGGATATTATTCAAACCTTTGATGAGACTCTACTTTACACTATGGAGGACAATATAGCTTATGGTACAAGCAAAATTGTCTGAACATTTGATGACCTTCTATGTCATGGATTACCATCTCCTTACAACGCCATCCTCGGTCGAGAATGGCTGCATCGCATGGGCAAGATACCCTATTTCGACAATCTCTTGTCCCACTGTCCAGCCATAAGGGCAAACAGTAGAAGATCAAATGCTATAGAAACCGAAGAACCAATGCTGGGAGAAATAGCCTATACTGGTAAAGGGCAAGCACCTCATAGACTTCTCCAAGTGGCCTAAGCAAAACAAGCTACCAAATCCAAACTACATGCGGTTCGATTCCCTTTCAAGGATATGTAGGCAGTCTATTCCGAACTCAATCTCAATGCAGTTGTCTAGATGAAGACAAGTCCATGGACGACTCATCTCTTCACGCCCCACCATAAACTTATCATAAAAAATGATCCCTAATGTAATTTTTAAATTATATCATCTTTTTCTTAGAACTACATCAGTGATTTGATTCTCCTTTCCAGAGATATGAGGCAATCCTTCCCTGATTGTCAATCAATCCTACTTTTGCCATGAATAAAGAAACTTTATCTGTCATGATTTCAATGTCTGTTCTTTCTTTTATTTTTGGTGATGCAGGGAATACCTTACTTGTTCCAAACAAAGCATAAACTTTGAAAACTTCGCATTAATGCAAGTCTAAAATTTAAAACAACATTGTTAAAGGAGTTTCTTTTAGTCCATCCGTACTAAATAGTTAGAAGTTTAGGGGACTCAACTCCTAATAAACATGGTGACGATTGGCGTCTACAGGCACAAGCACATGGCTCTCTAACCTGAAAGTTCAATGCACCATTTGGCTTCCAAAAAGTTTATTCAACTAGCAAAGTTGTGGGTTATAACATTTGAACCTATGCTTTATGCCATTCAAGGGAAGTGTGACCCAAAAATCATTTGAAGGTGGCTTTAAACTCTAGCCCCCAGTATGACTACTTTCATATTGGACCAACATACTAAGATAAGTATGTTCTGCAACATTGTATGTTAACAAGTTCAAAAGAAGCATTGAGACTAGGTAATCCCCAAGAGGAATTTTATTCCAATGGAGCTTCGATATGTAGAAATGTTGTGACTAAGCCAGCCAAGGTAGTCCAATAAAAAACTTTCAGGTCCGACGCATAGGGTTTGACAAAAGGGTTCAAAACATATTCCGACCCACATGCCAACAACCAAGTCTCCAAAGAAATTTCGTTTAAGATTCACTGGAAACAAACATACAAGGAAATACTCATTTCCTTAGCACCAAATTGCAAATATTGAAGTCCTTAGCCTAAGAACTAGGGAAAGGCATAGAAGAATCAGCCTTTATCTACAAGTTACTTTTAGGTACAATTTAAAACTCTTAATTCGATAAATATGTTTCAATAAGTGTGGAGCAAAAGTTTTCTAATGGGTTTAATGTTTAATTCCTGGTACTAGGGTAATGTGGTATCCCAGATATCGCGATGAAAATACTTTATGAATGCTAAGTTTGGGAGGTAATGTTTGCCAAGTGAGCTTTTGAGCTTTATCCCGGGCCCACATGATAGTCCGTCACTTATTTCTCCTATAAAGTTCGTTTACTTTAGAGAAGTTTATCGATTAGGACTTTTCTATACACGAAGAAAAACAAAAAAGAAATTGTATTACAATGAAAAACAAAGCTTGAATCATGGAAGAGACATGCCTCCATCCTTACCAAAAAACTTTAAGGCTAGTCTCTTTTTGCAACTTCTTTTCTCTTGCCAGTAGTTGAAGACTCTCCGAGTGCATCAGGCACTGGGCCTCCTGTTGATAAGGGTAGATATCAAGGATTTGTGGGGAGATTAATTTATTTATCTCATACTCATCCTAATATTGCATATGTTGTGAGTGTTATAAGTTAGTTTATGCACTCACTAAGTTAAGATCACATGACTAGGGTAATGCGAATTTGGGAATATCTGAAGTCTGCACCCGATAAAGGTATAATTTATGGAAAACATGGGCATCTAAAGGTTGAGGGGTTTACAGATGCAGATTGAGCTGACTATGTTACAGACAGACGATCTACATCTGGACATTTTACATTTCTTGAAGGTAATTTAGTTAAGTGGCGTAGTAAGAAGCAGAAAGTGGTGTCAAGGTTGTCTGCTTAAGCTGAGTATAGGGGTGTGGGACACGGAATATGTGAACTCCTTTGGTTATGTAGACTTTTGAGATGCCTTATTTTTTAACCAAATGAGGCAATGAAGTATATTGTGACAATAAGTCTGCAAGAGATAACAGATAATTTGGTACAACATGATCAAACAAAGCATATGGAGGCTGATCAACACTTTGTCAAGGAAAATCTTAAAATGAAGATTGTGTCTATACCATTTGTGAATTCAGAAGAGCGATTGGTTGATGTTCTTACACATGTTGAAGACTCAATTATCGAGTTGGGTATGTATGATATCTATGCACCAACTTAAGGGGAAGTGTTAATCTGAGTCTTAATTTGTAAATATTCTGTCTTATTTTAGTTAGGATTAGGATTTATAATTTGATTGTAATCCTTGTAATTATATTTTTTGTAGATTAAGACATATGTGCCTATATATTGTAAACCCTAGAGAGATGGACAAAATAATAGAATATTTTTTTATGTATTTTCTGTGATCTACAAAATATAGTTCAAATATAAAGTATCTCTAGCATCACCCAACGGAAAATGTTAGTTCATACAAAGTTGAAATGTCTCCATTATTTAACTTTTGTTTTTTCTTACCAAATCTGGCCTCTAGGGCTTTCCACACTCACGTGTCTTTATTTGTTTTTTTCTCTTAATTGTGTATCACTTGGACTTATATTGGTAGAAAATTAAACAAACAATTGCTTCAGTTAGATTAGTGTAATTTTGTTGTTGTTGGATATCATTCTCTTCCCCTTGAAACATCTGTAAACTTCTCGACCTAACGACTTAAGCATTTGCATGCGAGAAAAATGGTGAACCAAAGACACTTATCAGTTGGCATATACAAATGCCAAGTAAATTAATATGTTAAGCATTTTTTCTTCTTCTTTGTACCATCATATACGCGTATACAAATGTACATACACGAATGGATGCATATACATATACACATACGTACATATATATATATATGTATATTATATATCACAAATATTCTGAAAAAAAAAATTAATTAGTTTTACGGACAAGATAATTTTCTTAACCCAGTTGGAAACAAGATAATATATCTAAAAATAAAGAGAAAAAGTGGGAATGCATTTTAGTTTTTGGAGTATAAATAGAAGGAAGCGTTCATACCGGATCGAAATTATGTAAAGTTGGTATTGTTCTTAAAGTCGTAAGCGGCCATTGTTAGATTTAGATAGAAGGCGTTTACGGCTTTAGAACAACAACGATCAAGTCACGCCTTGCTCGTAAGCAACTTTGGTACCTCTCTTGGTTTCACAAGCCAGAAGCCAGGTTTCTCTTATCCTTCCTCTTGTTCATAAACTTTCCATTTGATCGTTTTATGTTTTACGCATGTTATAGTTCAAATGGCTATAATTATGTATATGAACATTCAGAATCTTATCCACGATAATATGACCTTCACATACGAATAAGATTTCTTATATTAATTATACAATTTTCCCAGAAAGTATTGTATTATATTTTGGCTTAATTTATAGGAAATTGAGTAAAATGATTAATAAAATCTTTACGTCGTATTGTATGGACACATAATACAATATTTTTTTTTACTTTTGGTTAGATGGAGAATGAGAAATGGGATTTAAGATTACGGGTTCGAATCCACCCAACATAACAAACTAGATAATGATACTGAATTATCCAATTCTCTGCTGATAAATATAGTGCGTTTTAATGATTAAGGAAATACATATTATGGTGATATCAAACAGTTTATTTTGTGTCAAGAATATGTGTAATTTACGACAATATGTGTTCTTTTTTCTATACATTAATGTAGGTCGAGATTCGTAATGGTGGTATTTGTTTTGTTTTCATTAGTACGTACACGTGATCTGACGCGATGGTTTAGGCTTTGAATTTTATAATACGAGGATGAGCAAGCTTTAGACATTAGTCAGATAATGTTAAGCCATGTAAAGCATTCAATAGGAGAGTTGATATTGTTTTACTTTCCTACTTCAATTAAATTACACGAAATCGTGACTTTCCTCCATAAGGATTCAATTTGCTCTCTGCTTCCAATTACACTTTTTATTATATCTAAACATGTGATAAGTCCAAAACGAAACACCAACATACTGCCTACTTTCAAAATACAATTTTGACTTAACTTCAAGACAACATGGGCATACATCACCCGTGTCTTGAATTTCTTTAATTATATATTTTACTCAGTAATTGGCTTAAGTAGGCAATAATGTTAATGTGAACTTATGGAATCTCATTTATTTCTTAACAAGTAGGACTCTAACATGTGTACAGACTCATTATTCGCGAACAAACTTGGTGAAAAAAAAGTTGGTGTTCGTGACTTCACAACCAAAGTCGTAATTAAGATTTTTTTTTTTTTGAAATAATAATATATTTACACTAAAGGGTGGTGCGAATAAAATGGTTTTCAGATTATCACCCATGAAACTTAAATTTAAAACCTTTCACTTACAAGTGAATGTTGTTTAAAACCATTAGAGTTAGCAAGGTGGGTAGAGTGATAGATAGAAATTACTGCAATTTAATCCGATTAAATCATAAAATTTGATATTGTATTCAACAATCTTTTTGCGTACATTTTGAAGTGTGAGAAGGACAAATAAAAAAAATTCACATTTTTGGTGCAATATTACAAATTCAAATTTTCCATGCCGATTCTATTACCATAAAAATGTTTGTCCATACATGCTAACTCACAACAAATTGATTGTGAAAACGCAGGAGAGGAGACTCTCAGAAAATACAGAACAAGAAGAAGAAGAAGAAGAAGAGGAGAAAAGGTCCCAGAAAGAAAAAATAAAATAAAATAAAAGGGTAAAAATGGCTGGTGGTGGAGAAGGTCCAACGCTACAGTTCACGCCAACATGGGTGGTGGCGGCGGTGTGCACGCTGATCGTGGCTATCTCTCTCGCTATGGAGCGTGCACTACACTCCGGCGGCAAGTACTTGAAGAAGAAGAAGCAGAAGCCGCTGTACGAGGCTTTGCTCAAGGTGAAGGAGGAGCTGATGCTGCTGGGGTTCATCTCTCTCCTCCTCACTGTTTTTCAGAAGAGGATCACCAAAATTTGCGTGAGCCCTAGGATTATGGTCAAGTGGCTGCCATGCAAACTCAATCACTATGACGATCATCTGAATGGCGAAAAAACTGCCCATTACTCCGCCAACTGCGTGTTTGGTGGCATTCTTGGACCTACCAGGAGGCTGCTAGCTGCCGGGGGTGAGGCCCAACGAGGTTACTGTGGCAAAAAGGTATCTTCAACATAACCCAAAACCCTATTTATTTATTTATTTATTTATTTTGTGCTCCTATATATGATGATCTTATCAATGTTTAGTGTCGGATGATTGGCTATACCGAGTATCGATCAGTTTATGGTACCTAGTGCATTTTTGTTATTCATCAACATTTGAGCAAATATCAACACGATATTGATAAGAATTTTGGT
This sequence comes from Pyrus communis, assembly GCF_963583255.1. Lineage (NCBI taxonomy): Eukaryota > Viridiplantae > Streptophyta > Magnoliopsida > Rosales > Rosaceae > Pyrus > Pyrus communis. The sequence goes on from NC_084812.1 coordinate 20,272,543, forward strand.
ATCTGGTGTCAAAGAAGTTTGCACTTATTTCAATTTATTTGCTACAGTGGTTGGGATTTTTTTAAGGTTTGCTTTAATTTTTGAATTTTCTGCGTAACTTGTCTGATTTATTCATGTGTTTTGATATTCGTCAAATGGAGACTAATGAACTTGTAGTACTCGTTCAAGAGTGTGCCAAATTGGAACCCATTTGACTGAGTTCGAAGGGGTTTTGGTTGTGAAATTGAAGCCTCTTCGATTTAGATTGAAAGAGTTTAGATTCTAGAATCAAGGAATGGTTCACACCTGAAACACATTTGAGAGCTGCAGTAAAATGAATCCGTTTTTGTTTATCACGATTTAATGAACTGAGTAGTTGAGAACAAATTAACAAATAAATGATCTATTTTATTGAAGCCATGTTGTTTATGATAATCTTCAGGGAGATAAGACCAAATGACAGATAGATAGACATACCCAAAAGAGATACAGCTACAATGCAAGTTGATAGACATAATTTTGGAAGTTCATTTTCCAGAATAGGAATAGAGGACCTCATTGGGCATTCCATGAATGATTTCTTTATGGTTTTATGGATTTCAAAAAAAAAAAAAAATTAATGTTTCATTTTCATTGTATATGCACAGATACATAAAAATTATTTGTTATGACTTTTCATTTTTTTTTTTTTTTTCTCCCACAGAATAAGGTGCCATTGCTATCAGTTGAGGCATTCCATCACTTGCACATCTTTATCTTTGTCCTAGCCATTGTCCATGTGACCTTCTGTGCTCTCACTATTGTCTTCGGAAGTTTAAAGGTGAGCTTAGACCACTGATTATCTTTCTTAAACCTTTACCTTGACATTTTACTGTTGGGGTTTTAAACGCAGTCCTTTTCATAACACCCTTGATTTTGTTACCATGATTCAGATACGTCAATGGAAAAAATGGGAGGATGAAAATGCAAAAGAGATTAGTGAGGTAGATGAAGGTATAAATTCTTGCTGTGTTTTCTTTTGATATTTGTTATTGACTATGGGATTTATGTGATGTCCCAATTGCATGTTTATGTGTTCAACATCACAACTAGTAGGTTTAATTCCATTAGAAAATGCACTGCGAGTCTTCAGATGAGCAGTCTGACTGACTTGCAGAACTACGTTCTCATTTGGAAAGGCGTTGCGTCATTGATCTTCTTGTTGCTTGTGTATTTTCCAATTCGGGATTTGTGTTGGTGCAGCTCAAACAAAGATTACCCATGTTCAGGAGCATGACTTTGTCAAGGATCACTTTTGGGGTATCGGTAAAAATTATGTTTTCATGGGATGGCTGGTAAGTTATTTCTGTTTACAATTCAATCTATCTACATATATAATTCTAACTAAGGCTAGAACTTACGAATGATAAAATAATGGTTGAGTTTAGTGCATTTCTTTTACTTTTACGATAAGAAAAGAAACGATGCTTATTTTTGTTTTCCCAAGTGCCCATGATACCCAACGATTTTGGTGAGTCTTACACATTTATGGGATAAGAACTGTCAAGGCATCTAAGACATTATACTTCAGATTCATTTAAAATTAGAACGATTTTTATTGTTTTTCCAATAGAAATACTATAATGCTAACAAAGCGTTTTGTTTGTTTGTTCTTTCTGCATATGTCCAGCATTCTTTTCTCAACCAACTTTATGGATCAGTGTGCAGATCAGATTACTTGACTTTGCGATTGGGTTTCATCTCAGTAAGTACCTTACAAGAGGTTGATGAGTTCTAATGTAAGTATGTTTACTGTCTCAGTTGGCTCCTAACCTATGATATATTTTTCATCTTCATTATTTCTACTACAGACCCATTGCAGGGGAAACCCTAAGTTCAATTTCTACACATACATGGTACGCGCACTTGAAGATGATTTTAAAAGAGTCGTCGGTATCAGGCAAGTTTTATATGACATATTTTTGCCATATTGAAGTTCCTTGTGTATTAATTTGGTTAATTTTCGAGAAGTTTAATATTTATGACCAATCCATCCTTTAAAATGGTTTTGATTCGTTTTGATTCACCATATGGTTTTCGTTGGCTGCAGTTGGTATTTGTGGATATTTGTCGTCCTCTTCATGCTTCTGAATGTTGATGGTATGATTCTTGTTTCAAACGAAACGACCTCCCTTTGACTTTTTCATGCAGTTTTTGCAGTTGTGGCATAGATTGCATTGCCCGCCTTCAAGTTGAACACCATCGCGATAAATAATGACATTCTTTTCTTTTTCTTGTGCAGGATGGCATGCATACTTCTGGATTGCTTTTGTTCCTTTCTTTGTAAGTAGTCTTGACGTAACCTTGCTCTCAGGTTTTGTGGCTCATTCACATGTGCATCATTTGCATGTAAACTGCTATACTTGCAGATTCAAGCATTTCATCTAGCTTCAATTACATACCAGAGTGACATAATGTAACTTTAGCTATTAGCAGGTAGCTACATAAGCAGACGAACGTTTCCATTACATTTCAGTCACCGCGCCATTTGAGTTGTGCATAATGAAGAAAACTAATTGCTTCTCTTATCATCATTCATCTGACTTCAGTTCCTTGTTATGTACTCAATCTTTTCTTTCCTATTTCTCCAGCTTCTACTTGCTGTCGGAACTAAGCTGCAACACGTAATCACCCAGTTGGCTCACGAGGTTGCTGAAAAACATATCGCCATACCAGGGGAACTAATAGTTCAGCCATCAGACAAGCACTTTTGGTTTGGCAAGCCCAAGTTTGTTCTCTTCTTGATCCATTTCATCCTCTTCCAAAATGCTTTCGAAATGGCATTCTTTTTCTGGATATGGGTAAATGCAGATTCTATGATCCACAACACACCGTATGACTACAACTAAATTTGTAATCGAGATTGAGTTAATCAATCTGCTTATATTCTTTTGCAGGTTCAATATGGTTTTACATCTTGCATAATGGGAAAAGTAAGATACATTGTCCCCAGGCTTGTTATTGGGTAAAAATCCGAAGACCTTTCCCTTCGTTCTTATAAATTTTCATTCGAAAACATTCGAAGAACATTTATTTAACATTTCTTACTGCTAATCTATCGCCTTTTAATTCTCTTTTTCATTAGGGTGTTCATTCAGGTGCTCTGTAGTTATAGTACTCTACCACTTTATGCGATTATCACGCAGGTGTGTCGAGTTTAAAACTAACAACTGTTCCTTCTTTTTTTCTGGAAGATGAGGGTTTGGCAAATTTAGTCAAAATTTGATGTTGATGGACGAAAACTCCCCTTACTCGAAGCTTGCCCGTAAGCCTCTTCAAGGAAGACTCAAAGCGGGTTTGATTACGCTTAGAAGAGTCGATACTCGAAGGGGCTTTAAGATAATACTTAAGGGAGTGTGTTTTATCAACAATCATCAAATTTTGGCAAACCCACCCTAAGAGAAATAGCCATTTTAAACAGATTGTCATGAGTTTTGGCCACTATTCTGAAAATGGCTATTTTTCATCAGGGTGACTAAATTTTGTCTATTTTTCGAGGTGATTGTTAAAGTTCCTCATTCTTTTTCAAAATGTTGATTATATAAAATTCTGTTTCTGCAATGCAATGCAGATGGGAACCAATTTCAAGAAAGCAATGTTCGATGAGAATATACGCTCAGGACTTGTTGGCTGGGCTCAAAAGGCAAAGAGAAGGAAGGCGAGCATCGACGCATCTTAATCTAGCACTGGTTCCGTTGCGGGAGTTTAGCTTGGCAAACTTAATCAAAAAACAACTACGAAGGGCTATACATCTCTTCCTCACATGATATATATTTTTTGTAGAGTCAAATATAGCTATAGTTTTCTCAAAAAAATATCACTATAATTGTTCGATGTATGTGTTCCTCGCACAACTTCCCTTGCGTGAATGATGAACCCTTGTGTTAATTTTGAAAGGTGCCTTAGTTGAGCCTTTGTTAGTCTCTCAAGCTCTCTTGTTAAGTGCTCCTAGCTCTCTTGCAAAGTTAATAGAGTGTCGGGCATGCCACTGTTGGCCAAGACCAACAAATTGTAGATTGATTTGAGTGTTTGTAAGTCATTTGCTTGTGCCACCAGTTAACTGAGCTTCTTGTTCAAAGGATTGTTATGGAGGGGGTTGAAGTCCATAATAAGTCATTTTCTAAGCCCTGAAGATAAAGACTTTTAATTCATGTTAAATGCCAAGTTATTATAAATTAGCCAGCAGTAGTGTAAACTACTTCATAAGTGTTAGCCGGAAGAAATAAGACAGAAGGGAAATATAAACAAACATTGAATAGATATTTAGGATCAAAAGTTTACAGGAATCCATAAAATGTTGATGAAAATAACAGCAACATCCATGAAAAGATGATAACTAAAACATTAGATATCAAATACAAGTATTTAAACATAGTTTAAACCTATTCGGGCAAGATCAGCTGCATGTTGGGGCAAACTCTTTGCAGCCACAAGGTACAAGCTTTAATGAGGGAAAAGGAAAGTAACAAGAAGGAAATTGATACTAAAAATGGGAAACTAGCAGGGTTAAAACTATAAATATAGTGGCTGAAACTACAAAAAAGAATGTAAGGAATGTGATAGAGCTTTTAAGAGCCTTTTCTGAAGGTTGAGTTGAGTGTCATTTTCTTCTTGTTCTTCTGCTGCTTTTATAGAGCTTTCTTCCCTGTAAATTATGCTTTTCTGGATCCGGTACGTCCCCATTTCTGCCAAGTGGCTGATGTAATCGTTGGCAGAGGATGAGTTCCCACTTGAACAACCGTTCTTTGATCTCTTTGAATTTACGAACTTTGCCATCAAAAGGCACTTTCCTGCAAAATTCCCTTTGAGTCTGATCAGGAGTAGGCTTGCCGCCAAAAATTGCCATGTCACAAGTATTTTTTAAATATTGGGCTAATTATTGTTGAAACTAGCAAGACTGCTTGCGCGATGCTGCGACGCTACGTCTTGCTCCTGTACAACCCTATCTACAATACGGAACAATAAGCAGTGTTGAATTTAATTCCATCATCAATGCCTTGAACTTGTAGGATCTAAATTTAAAAAATAAAAAATAAATATTAACATAGACCCTAAAATTTCTATCATGGAGAAAAATATTAACATTGGGAAAAGGCAAAGAGAGGAATTCTGAAAAGGAAACTGAGAGTACGGATCACATTGAATGGAAATCACAAATAGCAACCACATCAAAAATGAAGAATAACAATTGAAAAGGAAAATAATAATCGAACCATAATTGAAAAGGCCATCTGGTTTTGAATATTACAATTATGAAGCAACTCTTATAGGATGAGTGAGTCGAACTTACAACGCAGTTAGGAGTGTTCCATCTCGCTATCAATTTGCTAAACCAAGATCATCTATACCAAATGACAACATTTTAATCCTTCAAACTACTCCTTAAAAAAAAAGTAAATTAAATGCGGGGATCTATACCTTAAGACAATGGAAAAAGTAGATTAAAGCTGGAAGGTATCAAACTTTACAACTTTCTCCAAAAGAATATATCACTACAAAAGTACCAATTTTTCGCATTAATCAGAAACTATGCAATATTATTTCATATTTTCTAATGAATTTGAAACCCTAAAATTGTCATATTTAGACGTTCTTTACCCGAAATTTATTCAAGAAGCAGTTGTCAAATGTTTGACAAAATTTGGGAATTCAAACAAAATCGACACAATGCAGTGATCACAATCGTCGAGACCAACATTTGAAAAATGTAGATAAATTCAAAACCCATTGAGATTGAGATTACATTAAATTGAAAACATTCTCATTAAAATAGCGTAAGTCACAAAATGCACAATCAAAACAACAACAAAGATTACTTTAAACTTGCAGAGACTCCAAAGGAATACCGAACTCATTCGGCTACATGATTTTAAAAATAAAAAAAAATTGAATAATGGTAAAAAAAAGGATCCATCAGGACAAAAAATTCTCACATGAAATTTAATCAATAGATGAAATTCTGAAGTTACCCAATTAGACCAAGCAAGAAGAACTACTTGTTAATCGAGAATTCACCAAATAAAACAATGCAAGAATTGACCAAATAAATGATGAAAAAATGATTGCAACAATTGGAACAAAGTAACAAACAAAGGGTAGGATTTGCGGCCCCACTGCAACAAATCTAGCATTTATGCAAAGGAAATTTGATTACGAATTAAAAAAAAAAAAAAAGTCTGAGAGAGAGAGGGACGAGCCTTCCACTATGTGTAAGCCAATGGAGAACTCCAGCTACATTGTTAATTCCAGGGTATCTACAAAGTTAGCATCTTAATTAAAATTTAATTAGTATTTTATGCATTAATAAAAGCAAAGTCCTTCCATATAAATCAAACCCATCAAATTAAATGTACAATTAAATCCAATCCAGACTTGAAAATCCAAACTTTATATCAAATTGAGAATTTTTTTTAAGCTCACCAGTCGGCAGTTTTTGCATGCCTGGAACCTCAAAAGTGGAAGCTAAATGCATCCCTTTGTACTTCTTTTTGTCTCCTCGTCTTCCTATTTGTAAAGTCCAAAAAGCTGAAATCAGATTTGCTTCAAATAATTTGCCAGATTTTACAATTCGAAGGGACACGTTTTCAAACTAACATACCAAGATATCAGTAGTGGACACAAATGATTAAAATTAGTAATAAAAAACTGAAATCAAAGCAAGAAAAATAAAAATTGAAGATTGATAGGACTTACAAACCATAGTTTGTTTGGAGACTTAAGGAAAAGTAAACAGAGAATGAGCAATAACGGAGTAAAAGAAAATTAAAACCTTTATTTATGCTTCGAGATGGTATGAAGTTATGTCTACCAATTTTATGATAAATGGGTGAAATCGTAGTGATGAAATTTTAATGTTTAGGTTTCAATTTGTTGGTAGAAGCAGGAGAAGCAATGGTGAATGTCTATTCTTGTTATTTGATAACTACAGCAAAGATGAGAAGAGTTAAAATCTCAATCCTCTAGCGAATAAGAGTTAATATATCAATGACTTGGTGAATGGAATGTAATACTTGTAACTCCTAGCTTTTAGCACTAAATCTTCAATAAAATACGAGGTAATAGATCAATGACTTGTTCATTGGAATGAAATACTTTTATAAATGCTTAAAACCAAAATGCTATCAAACTAATTCCAAGTTCGAGAAGGCAGTGGAAAAGGTAATTATCAAAATGAGAAGAGTTAAACTAAATTAGGCATTGTTCTCAACACTATTAGCACACCTATGACTGGTAGGAAAAAGAAGTAGTGCTAACCTAAATAGAAAAAGTTTATCTCAGTGTGTTGTGCCTCTCTGTGTTTTTTTTTTTTTTCCAATAAATATGCAAACAAACCTATGCTATGAACTATTTATCCAACTCACTACACAAAAATCCACTTAAAAACCAAGAAGCATTATCAAAATAGGTAAAATCATAGACATTGTTCATACGTAGAGTAAAGCACAATTTGTTCCACCAACTTCTCCAACACAAAAATACAGATATTTGAGCTTTTACCTCATGGAAATGGAAAGGGGAACAATTTGTAGTAGAATGAATTATGCTCCCACTTATTTCAAAAGGCCACGAAGTTTGAACATCACACTGCAGTTTGGCATTCACTTCAAAGGAAATCTGATCAAAAGACAATTATGCACTTGATAATCACAAATGAGGTCATAAGGTAAAAAAATTCACCCCTCAAATTTCAGTGAGTAAAACTAAGCATTGATGCAGGAAATCATTTAGAAGCTTGAGATAAACAAAAAAAATAAATTAATTGACTAACAAAATCGGAGCCATTCCCCTAATTTTAACAACATCCAAATATCCAAATTTGCATGGAAAATTCATTTCCACATCCGAATTTACAGTTCTAGAAATCAGAATATATTACCAAAAATAACAATGAACTCGTGAAGTAGAGCATGAGTGGGATTTACCTGGACGCTGATGTAGAGGTTTTGGAGGGGCCTTCCTGGTGGTTGCCCATGCGACTTTGTGAGGGTTAGGGATGGTCTGTTGCTTGCTAGTTTGGAGTTGGGTTGTTGACCCATTATTCAAATGTGCAGGAGTACTCTATTACCGTGTGTATTATCTTCACCTGCAGAATCAAAGAACTACCTGTCTGTTTTTATAAAACTTAATTGAAATCCAATATGCAATACTTGAATATTTGTCATGGGAGTAAGAGGAATCGTTTACCGATAGTAGCGAGGTCTAGTTCTCTGGTCATCGGCCGGAATCGCCTTGTTGGAAAATCAGGCATCTGAACACATAAACAAAAGCAACCAAAATTTGAAAAAAAAAAAAAAAGCCAAAATTTAAACAGAAGTTGTATCTATAGACCAAAGGCCACCCAAAAAAAATTTCTTAAACAAAAGACACAAAAGGAAAAACAAAAATTGTATACACTTAGCACAAAGGGCTACCAACGCTACACACAAAAGCTCTAAAATTTTATGACCAGTGTTTCCTGAAAGAAAAGGCCGTCAAATTAAACAACCATATGCAAGATCAAGGCACACAGAGATAACCTCGAAATCACAGGAAAAAAAATCCAAACACAAAATGCACCTGCAAATCGAAAACCACAAAAAATAAATTAAATTAGGCACACTGAAAAAGACCTAAAACTCACCGGAAGACGCTAGATCACGCGAGGAAAAAAATGAATTTCGATGAAATCGAAACGGAAAAAACTTGTAGCCACCCAAGGCTTTCGAACCAAAGAAATTCGCAGGAGCAAAAGACTATTCCAGCAATAAAAACGGCGGTGGATGATTGCACCGAGACAAAGACGGAAACAGTAGACATCAAGAAAAGAGGCAGTGCAAGAGAGGAAGAAAACCAGGTTCGAAACGAAGAAAAATGCTATGGGAGAGACAAATAAACATTGAAGAAAAGGTAAAGAAGAAATCGAAGCAGAGCCTTCAACGATGATCGACGCGTGTAGCCTAAAAGGGAAACGATGAGCAACACGTGTATAAGAGGATAGAACCAAAAAGAAGATGGAACCAAAAAGCACGCAAATGACAGACGCGTGGGCTAGAAAGGCAAGGGCGTCTTTTAACTATGTGAAGCAGCATCATAACGGCTAAGCAAACAAATAATCAGGGGCATTTCCGCCCTTTCACTATTGCTGAACAATGTCAGGCTCAACTGGCTTT